>NC_067125.1:22431620-22731620 GCF_021347895.1 Acanthochromis polyacanthus
CATTCTGCATACAGAAAGTATTAACTAAAGAATTTAATTAAGTATGAAAGCAAGCCTATTTTTGCAACAAGGCCCCTTACTAAGTGCCAGTGATGATATAATATGACTAGATATAGATAAATAGAGAATATAACCGGGGGTGTTTCAGAGATGCATTAACATGTAAGCAGCATTTTAATATTGCTGCGGCTTCTGTTCTGCAGTCTCCTAAGCTGATATGTTTTGTAAACGTTAATCTGCAAAGTAATTACTGACTACTGTATAGCTGTCACATAAATATACTGCAGTAAAAAGTGCAATATATATTAATACAATATCGGAGTAGAAAAATAAAATAACATTGTAGGGAAATGCTGAAGTAGAATCATGTTACACAATTGTACATGTGTTGCTTTTTCAGCAGTATTTTGTACAAAAATCTGATTTTAAGGCCCTTGGTATTTGAGTTGACATGCTTGTATATTATTTTCCCATATTAATGTGTTTAATTACCACACAGCAAATGTAAGGGCAGGTATTTGGCTAAATCTTTAACCGGGGGGTGAATGTGAGGATTTAATCCGGCCATGACAAATTGTTACAGTATGATTTCAGTAGCAGGTTTGTGTGTATTTTCTTGCACTGTATCTCTGCAGTAAAAATGAATGTCAATAATGGCTGCACCAGAGAATCACAGGCTCACTGACTTTGACTCTCTGTAAATTCACTGCTACAGTGCATTGTTATTTATCAGTGTATTGTCTGGCTTCATGTCAGAGTGCAGCCTTCATTTTACACCTTCTTCTGTCTGTAAAATTTAAAAAAAAGAAAAGAAAAAGGTCATTGGCCTTATACGACATAGTTTGGATCATTTGCACATGCAAAAGCATTTTTATTCTAAACTTCCTTGCAATGCTTCTTTTATAATGGCCTTTACACAAAACACACCTCAACAAGAAAACAAAACAACCTGAACACATGCTCAATCCCAGTTATAATCTCAAAACCGCATTTTCCTAAACAGAGAATGACAAAATCAGGTTTTATAAAATGACAAATTCAAGTTTCCCTACATACACATCTGAATTACTGAACCAGACACCAGAAGAGATGTCATCGTATCGCTGAGCACCTCAGCTCAGTTTTAGCAAATATGACCTATTACAGATTGTGTCAACTGAGAACATTGCAGTGGTGGAAGGCATTAAGCCTTCGTATGTAACTGAAGACGATTCACTTAAAATTTATAGGCCATGTTTTTTTATAAGTTAATTATTTGAGAATCTGTTTTATGATATCTCTGTTTCTCCAACAAACAATTTGAATTTGATTTGTGACTTTGAGCTTCAGGAAACTGTGATACTTGTTTAAAAATTTCCAACATTTTATACCAAATGACTGATCAAAACTAATCTATCTCTGGAATAAAAAGGAGTAAAAATAATCATTTTCAGGAACTAGACCTGCTGTGTTGAGCAGCAGGAACAGGCACTGCTCATAGAAAGATGGAAGAAGGTCATTTAATATTCTACCTAAACTGTGGACCATATACATAATTAAATGCAAGTATGGGCACAGATGTAGCTTCACTTACACATAGCGCATACACTCTTACGAAGGCCTGGCAGAAGTCATGCACCAGAGCTCTGTGCTGTAACACACAACAGTGCCATCTAGTGGAGCTGCAAAAGACCTGCTGTGTTCACGCCAGCTCAAATGAAGCAGGGTTTCTCTGCAGCACATACACGCAAACGCACACACACGAACACACGCACACGCGCACACACACACACACACACACACACACACACACACACACACACACACACACACACACACACACACACACTGGTGACAGTACAACCATCCTTTTCAGGAGATTTTGTCCCTGGGAGTCGTGCAGACTGCTAATGTTAGGACAATGGTTCTCAAAGTGGGGTCTGGGGGCCTGCAGGGGGGTCCTTGAGGAGGACTCCGCTGGGTCCTCTAGAAAATGACAAAATAGGTAATTTCACGATAAATTAATTCATTATAGTAGTGTTGGAGAAACGTTATTATAGTAGTGGGGCATTTACATTCTCTAATTGTGATCATTTCTAAAGTGTGGACACATTTATTAATCAGTTTAAAATATAAAAAAAGAATTCCTGTTGTAGTGGGATAAAATTGCAGTGAGAGGTCCAGGGATCTGATGTCCATTTGTAAAAATAACACAGAATTATTTTACAACAGCGGTCAGAGTGTCACACAGTCAGTAATATGGTATTATGGGACATAAATGCCATGCAAATATGCAAGGCTGCATTTTTAATTGCTCTGCTCTGCTTTGCTTTTCTGGACTGCATGCTTTCTGAATTGTGACTAACAGGGAGTGTGTAGGAGCTCAAGTTAATGAGGTTGGGTGAGCGATGGGAGAGCCGGCACTGGTCTTCAGGGGCCGATAGGGCCCATTGGTTCTTCTCTGCTCACAAGAAGGACAGAGGAAGAGAGAGACAGAGAGAAAAACAAAGTGAGAATAAAACCATCAAAATCTGTTTTATTTGCATGAAAAGAAAGAAAGATGTGAGCCAAAAAACAAAGTATCATTTGAGACACCAGCATATTTCTAGTAAGTAAACTAGAGTCAGTTAAGGGGAGAGCAGAATAAAAGAAAGTAAGAATGAGAGAAGGTGGCAGAAGAAACAGAGGTAGAAGCACGAAGGCATTCGTCCAGCTAAAATCTCACTTCGTTAGCTGCAGACTGATATATCCCAGTGAGTGAGTTATGTGAGGACTGATGCACATCTGTAGATTTACTGCACAACTTCAGTTGGGCCTTGAGAGACTAACTAAAAACTGTTGCTGTATACCATTCTGGCATTCAACCTTCATGTCAACGTTCAATTAAATTGTATATAGTATGTATAAAATCTTCATCAGCTTCAAAATTCAAAGCACTTGTCTAAAATTATGTAGATTGTCACGTCAACAGCTCTGAAGCTCTGACCTGTCAGGACATGATCAGGATGTTGGCAGCAGATCTTATGGGTGCTGTAGGAGGAGTTTTGACTGTGTGGTGTTGGCCAATTTTGAATCAAATCTGATATCTGACAAAACATCATTTGAAATCACACAACCTCAAGATTTAGTGAAACAGTGTAAACCATTTTTAGAAATGAATACCACAGCAACAACAGTTCCTTACTATGTAATAAGAGAGTGTACCAACAGAGCAGCAGTTTCTTACCTTTCCGTCCTCTACAGAGGGCCAAACAGTGTTGAATCACTCTGTGGTGCACACTGTCACTGAAAGAGGTCAATGAGCAAAATGCTTAAAAGGTTTGTGGTCTTTGTTCTGTTGTCTTTTTTTTGCCTTTTAATTTGTAGGATCAACAATTAGGAGTCACAGCAGTGTCTCAAGTAATGTCAATACGGTGGAAGTCTTGTCTCATTTTATTGAAAGGTCTCTTCTCTCTTACACAGCTTCTGTTCATATTCTTCATTTGTTTTTGACTTAATGCATAGTTTTTTTCTGCCCTCTACAGGCTTCTGTGCAGCTTTCGCCCCTCTCACTCGCTGCCCTCACTATCTCATCCTCACTTCTCTTCTATCTTCCCTCTACTTCATCTCTCCCTTTCTCACGTGCCGTGATATTTCTCTTCTATTTAAAGGCCACTAAAGATCAAGCTTTAGAAAGACATTTCAATTTACTTACTGGCCTTTGGAAAGCACCTCCGGTTAGATTTGGATGCCATGGTACAGTTAATGGTGTATATCTGTTAAATGGCAAGCGTGAGACGGAGCATCGATCACATCTGAGAGAGAAGATGGCAGTAGATATAACAGCAGGTACAGAACATTATCCCTCTGTCAAGGAGAATGGAGACTTCTAGTGGATGTGGATTATCTGTTTTAGTGAAAGCGTTTCATCCCACGACCCCTTAAAACAAAAGGGTTTCCTGCTCCCAGCTCTCCGGCATAGAGACTCAGCTACACAACGGCCACCTGGGGCTTTTTCACACACTTAACATCAGAAAAAGGCTGCAGGTACCCAAAAAAAAAAAATGAGATAAGAGTATAAACATGAGAATACCTGAGCATATTGGAAATCAGTATATTTTTTTTTTCCACATGGAAGTCCTCTGACCCTGCAGCTGACAAGCAACAAGTAAATAAAAATACACAACGAAGCACTCAGCAGCTCCTAAGTCACATCTAGTTCCAATAGTTATTCTGGCTCACACAGTGAACCACAACAGCTCACTCCCTGTTTACACTCACATGTATCCACTTTATTGTGTGTGATATCAAATCAGATCAGAAAGTGCTTTTTTATTGAAGCTCTCTGAAGGCTTAAGTCCAACTAACTTCACCAACTCACTGTAATAACTTGTTGCAACAGTGAATTTTCATGTAGTTAAATTTGACCAATTTCATATTAAATTACAGTAAATAATAATAATACCTATAGCCATGCATATGTGAAATGTTTAGAGCAGGGAAACAAAACAGTTTGAATGGGATTTCAGTCATACTGTTTATGTGATGAATGAGAAAACAAGGACAAGCAAGAAGGTTTATATAGATCCTTATTATTCAAAGTGCTTTATTGTGTTTGACGAAGGCAAAATTACATTCAATGTATTTTAAAATGAGGATAGAAGAGCAGTTACAATCAAAACAGATACAGGCAAAAATAAAAAAAAGAAATTATTAAACCACGGAATATATTGATGGAAGTAGACAGATTGGACTATTAAGTAGCGTCAGGGTTTTCAAACAACAAAGGGTGGCAATCTAATGGTGAGTGGCAAACTATTTCATATATTTAGGGGCCTTTGGATTTTAACTGGAAGCATTGAATAGAAAGCCCGGAGTGTTCAGGAGAACTGAGGGATCGGGAAGGGGAGATAAGAGTTGAGGAGTTCAGAGAATGTGGAACCAGTCCAGTGTGCAAAACCTCTTCTTTTCATTTGATGACAATTTTAGGAAAATAATTTTAATTTCAAATACAAGAACTGTTTGTTCAAAAATTAGCATCCCTGCTTCTTTTCACTCATCAACATGTCGTTTCCCTGTCAGCACGGTTCAGACACACTGCAGCCCCCAGGGAAGTTGTTGCTGCTCGCCCACTCATGTCTGCACCCATGGGTGTCTGGGCAATACTGGCCTTCACCCTTCTGCAACCAGCAAGGACACTCAAAAAAAGAGCGTAAAAAAGCAGGTGTGTGTGTCTGTGTCAGTGATCTGTTTTCTTTGATCTCTCTATCTTCCTCTCTCTCTGTGTCTCACACACATAGGCTAGTGAGCCAGAGGATCCAATCAAGGGCGCTCAAGCTAAAGGGGGTGGAGGTTGAGGAGTGTAAAGGGGTGTAATTTCAGTTTCATACTCCCCTAACCCCCCCTCCCCAGATTTGACAATACTTGAAAAACAATGAGAGTGACCCAGTTGCAGGATTCCAATTAGTATTAGATATGCAACAGTTGAGATTAGAATGCGCCTCTTCCGTCAGTGGGAGGGGGTGAGGAGGGTGAGGAGGGTGATGGTGGTGGAGGTGGTGGCAGGGGGGGGCCTCGCTGCTCTGATTACCAGCCCAAGCCCAAGTGTCGGGTCGTGATAAAGACTTGTGTGTGTGTGTGTGTGTGTGTGTGTGTGTGTGTGTGTGTGTGTGTGTGTGTGTGTGTGTGTGTGTGTGTGTGTGTGTGTGTGTGTGTGTGTGTGTGTGTGTGTGTGTGTGTGTGTGTGTGTTTTGCAGAAAGGGGAGGGGGGCTGAAGAGATAAGGCATCAGGGGGACACAGCTGAGCATTGCGCACCCGTTTACCTCCACACACACACACTCACACAAATGCACAGACACACACGCACACACACACAAATGCATAGACACACAAACACACACACACACACACACACACACACACACACACACACACACACACACACTCACAAATGCACAGACACACACTCGCACACACACAAATGCATAGACACACACACAGATCTCAGTCTGTCCCGTCTGTCCGCCGAGGGAATATTTATTTCTAAAATAGGTTGACTCCTCCCCGACGGGAGTGGAGGTTATTTTAATCAGTGGAGAGGGAATAGAAGAAGATAGGGTGCTGCTGCTGCTGCTGTGTGTGTGTGTGTGTGTGTGTGTGTGTGTGTGTGTGTGTGTGTGTGTGTGTGTGTGTGTGTGTGTGTGTGTGTGTGTGTGTGTGTGTGTGTGTAGCAGTACTTTCTGAATTGGGTAAGGCGAGTCGCTGGCTTTTTCGATGGGACGTTCTTAGAAAAGAGAAACAGACTGGCTGTATGACCTTGTTGCTGGTGTCTGGTTCATGCAGTCAGAGAAAGAAAGTGGGATTAAACAGAACAGGAATGACTCTGAAGGTCAATACAGTTATCAATACTGGATAACTGGCCAGGTCAGATTCATACATACGTTCATAGTGTTTTTACTCCACTATATGTATTTAACATCTGTATCAGATTTGGCATACAATACATCTGATGAGTTTATAATTTGATGTAGATTTAACATCTCAATAATGTATTTGATTTTGACAGCTGCAACATTATAATGGTTTTTACATGTCAAGCTATTGTAATAATATTCCAACTACACTACCAATCAAAGGTTTGGACACATTTTCTCAATCAAATGAATGAGAATATAGAGAATATAATATGAATAGTAACACAGGCATGAAATGATAACTAGCTGCCAAGGTATGGTAATGGTTAACTTCATTTGTGTCAAAAGAGAAACTTTGCTTACACACCATGGATGCTGCTTCATGTTGACATCACACATGCACATTATAGTCCACAGAATTTTACAAATCCAGCCTGAAGTGTAAAATGTACACATGCTCTTGCATACCCACAGTGCCTACATGTACAGCCACAGATATATATACATACATGTGCAACATTAATACCAATATAGTGGAGTCCGAAGGTCTGGGAGAACTAGTGAGGATGCTTCTATTTTGCATTTGCAGCCCCCTTTTTTGCTTTATATCAGCATCATAGACTCCAGCAGTTTGTTTGAGCCATGTTTTCCCAGCATGATCAGACAACGATTTGAAGAGCTTCTTGTGATGTCAGTAATGTTTGGCTTTCTCAGTCTTCAAGTGTCCAATAAATGTTCAGTGGGTTTAAGGTCAGGTGACTGTGGAGGAAAGTCTGAGCACAATCTGATTCTCAACTTGTCCCATTTGTACAGTAGCTTTTTTCGTGGTCTATTGGAATCACATTTGAACACACTAGCTATGCTTTACAATATTTTTTTAACATGCAGGATAGTTAAAGAGACCTCTAAAATCCCTGATTGTCAGAAATAGATGCCATGAGTTTGTAGTCAAATGTCTGCTGTTGTGATCACTGTGGCTGCTTTTCATTCCGTGAGAGTTTGCCATATAACATACAGTATGATTAATTTTCTGAAAGGGTGTGCTTTGGTACAGACCATCTTTTTGTAAATCTGACCAAGTGAATTTGCCTAAATCTAACCAAACAGTAAGTGAAAAGCATGCTTGTCACGAAATAAAATGAATCTTCATGAAGTAATAGTACAACACTGGATACTAACCTCAGTGTGCTGGTGCTCTGGAAAAACTCGACACCAAAGGACACCTTGTGAGTATGTAACAGTGTTGTTGTATATTAGTGAGTTTTGTCAAAATTGTTTTCTGTTTTAATGAAGGATTCCTTTCAAAGATGACCACAGATTTGACAATTCAGCAGTATTTGCTGTGTGGGAAAGAGAGCAAGCTGAAAGTCCATGTCAGTCTGCACTCCTTGGTCTTCTTTGGCCTTCAAATATAAACTTTGTGTTTGGGCTCATTGTTATTATTATCCTGCTGCAATATGAATTCTCCTCAAAGATAATAAAAACCAGAGTGGAGCATCCTTACGAAGTATAGAGTGTGGCTTCCTGTTGAGGGTGCAGTCCATTCAATGCAGCTGTGCAACTCCATTTTAGTCACGAGACCCTAACCAAGGATTAGATCCACTGTGGTATCATTCTCTGCTTAGTTGGTCTTTTTGCTGTTACTACTACCAATCTATAACTAGGATTCTGCTGTAAATAAGACTTTTTTCTGTTCTTTTGTTGCTGTGTCTTAGGACAGTGTTAATAATAATGGTTACATTTATATAGCGCTTTTCAAGACACCCAAAGCGCTTTACAATGAATCCATCATTATTCATTCGCTCACACATTCTCACTCTGGTGGTGGTAAGCTACATTTGTAGCCACAGCTACCCTGGGGCAGACTGACGGAAGCGTGGCTGCCAATCCGCGCCTACGGCCTCTCCGACCACCACCAACATTCACACACCAGTGTGAGAACACTGGAGGCAAGGTGGGTTAAGTGTCTTGCCCAAGGACACACCAGCACATGACTAGGCGAGAGCAGGAATCGAACCGCCGACCCTTCGATCATCGGACGACCCGCTCTACCACCTCAGCCACAGCCGCCCCAGTGTTAAGCTGCTAAAGTCACAGCTGGCCCCTACATGTGCAACCTAAAATCTTAGTCCTCACAGGCTGCCCTAGGGGCAGTATAGTTTTATGGTTTTAAATAGTTTTATAAAAGAATGCATGTGGAATTAAGTTGTAAACAAAAAAGTGTTAATCTTCAGTTTTAATCTACAATGTGGAAAATAACTCAATAAAAACCACTGAATGAGAAGGTCTGTCCAAACTTTTGATTAGTAGTGCATGTAGAAAATGTAGATATGGCCTACTGCGCATGTACCGAATAGAATTCTCTGAGTGAAGTAGAGAAGTAGTCTGCTCAAGAAACCCTCCATGTCCGACTTGAGTCATCATGGACTAACTGTATGTTTAAAAAAAGACTTTTTCATAAGTTCTAAATACACCATGTTTATATCTATTTTCAGTAATTCATTTTTGATTAATCAAATCACATCACATTCATTAAAGGACCAAATCTGATATGACATCACTGGCCTTATTTGTCTAATACCATCTTAAGTGTAGCAGATTTGACAGACTTGATGTAATTGAACATTTTACGGTGCAATGTAGTGGATCACGTCTTCCTGAAACTTTTCCACTCAGCCTCCAGTGCAGAGAGCTGTCTGCAGTTCAGGCCCTGGATCATGTTACTCAGTGGATCTCATGACAGCGCATCCAACCTAACAATGACAGTTTAGGGTCACTCTCTTTTTTCCATGTTCCTCTTTTATAAGTCCATAACTTTGGCCTGAACCCCTCCAGCCCAAAAGCAATCAGATTAGACTATCATGTCATCCTCAGACCCTCAAACTCTGCAACAAATCTATACATTCAATTGGAAGTGTCACCGGCTAAGCTCTCAGCACGCGAGCCCAGCGACATCTCAAAAGGGAGCCCTTCAGATGGCTCCAGCTGTTAATATACGCCTGCTTCCCCCGATGAGATTCTGAGAGGATAAATAGAGATGGGGAGGATTAGTTAGCAGGGCTACGAGGACAGGATCCAAATTAGCACCAGCCTCAATCACCCTGCCCCAAACCCCCCTGTCCGTTCATGCAGTGAGCTCGTAGGGGTTCGTTTTCTTGCACTGTCGTTTATGTTCAAGGCTGATTGGCAAGGAAATTCTGATGCGGCGACATGGTCAATTTGGCTGCTAATTCCTGCCTTGACTCAACACTCAGAAACCCCAATGACAGACCCCTCCAACCCCCACTTCACCACCGCACCCCTGTATGCCTCTGTCAGATTAGGGCCCAGTCCTCATCTGAACTCCTCATTTACATCTAAAGTAATCATTTTATCTAGTAGTGCCTATACTAGCAGAGCCCTGTCATTTGGGGTGCATGCAGTTTAATGTAAACATGCAGACTTGTGCTTTTGTGCAGCTCCCCTGCAGAATAATTTAATGGAGTGAAGACCATGTTCTGTCTGCAGTGTGATAGTTATAATTGTATATACAGTTTAAATGGTTTTCAGTAGTTTGCATGAATATTGTAAAATGAAACTTTTTTGATGGAGGGTTGGGAGGTGGTTCTCAGTTATCACTATTCCAGTGCAGGGGGAAGTGCACATCCATACTTGTTTAGGATTTTGATCGGCAACATTTCATGATTTTTGCATGTTTTCCATCATTCACTCTTGAGATTTGACGCTTTTGGGCCTTAAAGAACAAAGGTAAATGATATGTCATGTTTAAAGTGGTCCCGCCTGTTCCAAATGGCCCCCACCAGCGGACAAACATAAAGGCAGCCATCCACCACTTTCCTGATTTACCCAAGAACACTCTTTTGCATCTTTGTAGAGACATTTTTGTCTATACGTGAATAATCACATGTGGACATCAACAAATGCACCTCAAGATCTGTTTTATGCACTACAATATTTTTTTGGCTAACCCCCCCCCCAAAAAAAGTTCTAATAAAATTATGTTTAACCAACAAACTACTATGGGTAAGGGTAATTAATTTTTTTTAAATTACCAGTCTTAACTGACTAAAACTATCAAGACAAGTTTAGTAGAAGGCTGCACAGTGCCTCAATGGTCAGCACTGTCGCCTCACAGCTAGAAGATCCTGGTTCACGTCACAAACTGTGGGAGGAAGCCAGAGTACCTGGAAAAAGCCCACACATGCACAGGGAGAACATGGAAACTCCATGCAGGAGGATCCTGGGAAAGCCAGGACGCGAACCGGGGAACTTCTAGCTGCAAGGTGAAAGTTCTAACCACCAAGCACGTATTGATATCTGTAGTGTCAAATATTTACATGCATCAGGACTAAACATTTAAATGATAGCTTTAATGAGTAGTTAACTTCCACTGAAAATAACTGTGACACTAATGACAATATCATGAGCCTGTGCCCATGGGGAGAGAACGATATATTCCAATGTTTAAAATTTAAGGAACATAATGTGAAGATACTATAAAAAAAAAAAAGTGTCACTTATGGAGACTAAACACATCTTTTGACTCTGGCATTCAATAGTTACAACCCCTAAATAAACTGTTGAAACATTTTGTTTTAAACCTTGCTGTATAGGTAGACGGACACATATTTCCATCTTCCTTTCTTTTGTCACTTTGGAAATGCTAGTTTTAAATTCAGTATCTGACAACTTTACCTGCATTACAATCTGCCATCATCATCCTTGGATGGAGTGACAGTGAAACTATACACATGCACAAACATCAACAAACGGACGAGACAACAACAGAAAAGAAGCATGACCACAGTCTTGTGTCTCACTTCTTTGTTGTTTTTGTCTATCTCAGCACGGTCCTGTGTTCCTTGCCGTGAACTGAAAATGGTATTTGGGAGACAAACAACTTCATTCCGCCGTGCATCAGTAATTAGCTGTGGAATTAGCGGGCTTGACGTGCCTCCACAGATCAGCCGGCCCTCCAGGGAGGCCTGCGGGTCCAGGCAAGCCGCATTTCCAATTATTGTGTTGAATTGCTAATTTAGTTATTGTGCCTGCCGTAATTGTGATGGGTATTGGGTGTGCGATTCAATTTGTTTTAAATATTTGTGGGCTGGCGGATTGGTAATGGAGCTGACCTATCTGCAGGCCCAGTGTGAGAGTTAGGAAGAAGAAGAAGAAAAAACAAAAGGAAGGGACTACAAAGATGCTGTAGTCCCTACGTCTCTCTCTCTCTCACACACACACACACACATGCACATACGCACACACGCACACAGTGACACACACTCTCAATCTCACTCTCCCTCATCATCTTAGTATGATCTGCCTCATCCCTTCTAAGACTGTTGAAGTTAAAAAGCCTGAAATTTAGAAAAATAGCACTTTGATCATCTTTGGGGCGCGAGGCGCAGAGCATTAGACAGGGAGAACACTGAGGGCTTTGGTTTGATGAGGGGTGTCATGGGAGGCGTCGCCTTTCTTTTTGCTGAAATTTTAGAGCAGGAGAGTTTCTGCTGGTGAAGGTAGAACTGCTTCTGGCCTGATTACGAGACAGATTTGGTACTCAAGGCACTGAGGAACAGTAGAAATCCCAGGAGAAATGTTCTGTAGCTGCAGGATGTCTGCAGAAGATATACTGTTAAAGCAAAGCAATAGTTAAGTTTACAAGTATCTTATGTTAATATGGAAACGACTGTGTCATGACAACAAAAAGTAAAAACAATACAACAACTTAATATGGATAATTACTCGCACATTGGTTAACTGTTAATGTTGTGACAAACCAATAATACTTTAAAGCATATATTTAGTTAATTAACATACTGTCATCACTGATTTGGAAAGGGGCTAAATTACTGACTGGACCGTACTAACAAATCACAGATTAAGTGAATAATGTTAATATTTTTTTTACATCTCATGACCTCATTGATTCTCCATATCTAAAATATATTAGGCAGCAAGTAGAGAGTTGGTTCTTGCAGTCAGTGTGTTGGATGTGGGAGAAATGTGCAGGTGAAAACACTTTTTGACAAGACAAGCGGGGCAGAGCATCTCTGAAAGCTTGTGTGTGCTCCTGGTCTTCAGTGGTGAACACCTACTGACCGTAGTCAGAGGAGGGACTACCCATGAACTGGAGACATGGTGAGTGGGAATGTGCCAGAAAAAGTCAGATCCATATCAAGTTACAGCTTATGTTACTTTAAGGATCTGCTGTTAGCATGTTGATGCCAGATACCACTGCAGTGGTCTTTTAGAATCAAGGTTCCAGCAGACTCACGGACAACAGCATCTTAGACAAGGTGTTCATAATGTTTTGACTCATTGGTGTACATTTAATGTGTCCTGAGATTTTTTTGTTCTAAGTTCAACACTTGATATCAGTGCCATAGACTGGCTTTTGTTAACCATGCAGTGCTTAATAGTGTCAGTGGCATACTTTAAACAACCACACCACACTACGCAGCTATTGTTGTCTTTGCAGTTCAGCAGATTGAAAATAAACTTGCAGGATAAAAGAAAATGGCTTGAGTTAGGTGATCCATAACAGTGATCACAATTGCTTTCATTTGCACTGCATTGCTGTAGCATGGCAACAAAATGCAAATTTTCACATTGATGCATTAAATTTGAATTATTACAAACAAATACAAAGCATCAAAATTCAATTATAAAAACTCTGCATGTATTAAAATTGTAAAATGTATATTTCTAAGGTGTGTAAGTGAGCTGTGTAATTGTTCTAGTACATAAAAATGTTCATGTCACAGTTACAAAGTAATTGTACACTGTGGTAGTTAACTTTACTCAGGCCACTCAGGATTGTGTTTACATAAAATGCAATCTTTTTATTTAAACATGTAAAACACCCACTGCCACAGAGCAACACAATAAAGTAGAAAAGATGTTCAACATTAATTACAATATCCCATATTTGTGTTCCTCGTTTGTCAGCTTACAAGATCACATAGCTGACCGCTGGTTCCTGAAATCTGTAGGGAATCTTCTGACCAGCAAATCTATTCTGAAACAGCATTTTATCAGCTGCATGGTTTGTGTTTTTTAAATTAATTTTTGGTGCTTGTTTGCTTATCAGTTACAAGTCATTTGGTGTTCACAGCATATTTTTATTCAGATGGCTTGAGAAAGTTTGAGACGACCTTCTGGGTTTTACTGACATCACCAGTTAGCTAACTTCAGGAGAAACCAGCAGCTGCTTTTCTCTGGAAGTACAGTACACAAGAGAAAAACTGGGGGCTAATTCTGCGTCATATTTGCAGCATAACATTTTATTATAATCTTTTTTTTTCTCTTTCACCAAGCTGTGTCATTTTTTTTCTTTATAAGTGATATGGAGAGAATCCTTACTGTGGAATGAAAGAGGTGTTCGTGTAGAAGTGTTTGCTGAGGTTGGATTTGAATTTCACAACAGTTTAGAGAGCTTAGAGTGGAGGGTGATTTCTCTCTCTCTCTCTCTCTCTCTCTCTCTCTCTTTCTGTGTGTGTGTGTCCTTGCTTTTATCTTGATAGTACAGAGCATGTGTTTTTCTGTCCTCCTGTCACCCTGAGGTCAATATGAAAGACTCAGGGCTGAATGGGACCTCTTCAGGTCTTTGAAATCTGTGGCCCCTGTGGAAATAATGTATGTATACACACACACACACACACACACACACACATGCAAAATCACACCCAAGCATATACACACAATCTCTCATGTATGCACGCACTTAGAATGTGCAGACAAAAACAAAAGGTGCATGTGGACAAACTCATTCACACACATCCACAGATGAAGCAGAAACAGCCATTTACACCTGCTGGGTGTTTGATCATCAATTAAGCTCCATCTCTCTCTCAGGCTGTTTGGTCTCCAGGGTGCTGGGCTCTGCCTCCCCGATCAATCCAAAGCACCATCAGACAGATCGACACATTGTCACTGTGTGTGTGTGTGTGTGTGGGGGGGGATTATAGGGGTTGTGGGGCCCTAATGTCCTCACAACCATAGGAAAACCAAAAGAGATGTCATTTGTGGGGACCTCATTTGGGTCCCCATGAGGGGAAACAGTGTTTTCTTGGCCATGTTGTTGTTACTGAAAAAAGTAAAACTTCAAAAATGTTTCTTTAGGGTTAGGCATTGTTTTGGTCTGGGTTAAGGTTAGGGTTAGGGTTAGGGGTTAGATATGAATGGGAGTCAATGGTGTGTGTGTGTGTGTGTGTGTGTGTGTGTGTGTGTGTGTGTGTGTGTGTGTGTGTGTGTGTGTGTGTGTGTGTGTGTGTGTGTGTGTGTGTGTGTGTGTGGTTACAAACGACTAATGTTGAATGTGAATTTATAAATGATAAGCTTACCCTCAGTTTATGGTAATTTTCATGTTTTAGTTGATTGTAAATGTTGGTAAGTAAAGACACATTTAAAAGAAACAATTATTCTTATATGTGATAATAGCTGATGTCACAAAGACTTCTCTAAAACAAAACAAAGTTTCTTGAGAGCCTGACTCTGTCAGTTGGTACTTTATGTGCTGTGTAATAATTAATATATTAAGGTAAAGTGTGGAAAAAATAGGACATATGAGAACATGCTCATAGACTTATATTAATGATACATAAATTATTTTTATCATAGCTACGTTGGTACAGATAACAGTATTATTATGTATTGATCAATAATATTAGTTAGTTAAGTAAGCGCATGCAAGCATCTATTTCGTATGTAGTTATGTTGTTCACATGTTATTCAACAGTGAACTAAACTTTGTTCGAAGACGTCTCTATGCTATTATTTCTTTATTTTGGTGCTGTGTGCTCCATAATTGTCTTGCTTTTTATTGGACTGGTTGAGCTTTCGGTTCATCACAAATTTTTATATTTGCAGTTTTTGTTGCTTTTGCATTTTTCTCAAAGCTGCTTAAACATCATTTATTAGCTGTAAACCTTGTAGATTGGTTCCTTACGTTATTTTAGGAGAGTTGCTTGTTTTTATATTATCTGTGTTACTGAAAGTACAGCAGCCTGATGCTTTCTGTATCCTTTTATTACTTTAAATTAGGCGTTTGATGACCTCATGCTTGTGCTCAGAATGCCATTCACACAGAGACAAACTGAACCAATGGCTACACACATAAACAGCAACGTAAAACAAACACAAATAAGCACATTCGAATGCACAAATGGTTAAGCATACAAACATGCACAGCAGAAGTAAACCCCAGCAGCATCTTATCGTCATCATCCAGTCCCACTATTTTTATGATTTGAAAACATTTATTATTCTGCTGCTTGCATCATGTTAAGACAAACATGACGCTAACAGTCAGGCCTATTATTCCCAAGTGTTGGAAAACAGGCCAAAGAAGAAAAAAGACAGTGAGGGGAAAAGACAAAACATTACAACAAAATGTAGAAATGAGAAGGGTGGAACATGAAGGGAAGGGGAATAATGGAGAAAAAAGAAGACAAAACGGGAAGGTGTGAGAATTTGAAATGTTTAAGAGACAGGGGAGGAGAAGAAGTGAGCGCCTGGCAGCGGAGGCAAATGAAATCAATTTGAGTAGTGTTGAAGTAATTGGTTTCTAAACAGAATCCTGGATGCTGGCTACCTCTTTCTATTCAGCCTCCGCCACAGAACAAGTCCTCCTCCCCCTGGAATGACAACATCCACACCTTGTTTCTCATTCAGAGTAGTTGCAAAGGTGTGTGTCAGGATGCAGGTGTGTGTTGCACAAAGAAAAAAATCCTCTAAAATGCCATAATCAAAGAGGAACCATATCAACAATTCCAGCATGTTTGGTTGAATAACATTCAAAATCCACCAGCCTGCCCCTTCAGCTCAAGCTATGTAAAACTGGAGCAGAAAGGCCTTTTATGCTCAATAATAGGGGCAGAAATGTAATCAAACCAATGTGATTGCCCTGTGATTCACGCCAAAATGCATCTAATCTCACATTAAGATACATTAATCTGCTTTTTAATTGACATTTTAAAAATAGCACTTATGAAATTAGCAGAGAAAAGGGGAGAAAAGGCTTGTATGGTCAATTACAACTAACACTTGGGCTTGGCACAGGAGCCATTGGACACAAGCCATAAGTATTTAAATTACACAGAACCAGAGGGCCTGATTACAGCAATGCTGAATTTAGAAGCAGTAATTGTAGTCACAGGCTCACAATGATGCTATTCACAACCTCTTGTTGGAAGGAAGAGGGCTTTCGTGTGAAGGACTGGGATTTAAATTATGAAATCATGTTCAGGTGTCATTTTGATTAAAGAGGCGCCAAACATGCATCACTCCCATACTGAAATACATTTCACCAGCAAGCCCATTCCAAAACAGACTTTACCATTGTGAGGTTTCAGAGGCTGGTTCTTATGAAACAATACACACCTGTATACTTTTTCTGTTTTTTTTTTTTTTTGTTTATTCATTGTTATGCACAAAAAAGCTAATGGGGAGATTCTGGGTACCTAATATGGTGTCAAAATACAAATAAAACTGATCTAATCTCAACCCAAACAACTGAATCCAAAAAAAGGAAAATGTTTCAAATACAGTTTTGTAGAATTTTAAAATTAGCAATCTCTGTAAAAACTGTCTAAACTGCAGTGACAACGATGTGCTAAATTTACAACCCTACAATTACCAAGAACTTGTTCCAGGTTCTGATTTTGACATTTGTTTGGTTTGACCACAAAAGAGACTCTCAGAAATTGTTTTATTTTTAAATCAACCAATATCAGTAGTGATAGGGTGGGGACCAACACACTTCATTCATTTTGGACAAGCCTTGTTATATATCTGGCTTCTACCATTACATGAAAATGTATTTCTAAGGGGTTTTTTATTTTAGTTTTTTTTTTTAATGTAGCTATAGTCGAAGAGTAACCTCTGGAACACACATGCAAAGCACTCAGCTTTATCCCAAACATGCCAAATGCATATTCAGGGTTCTACATACACAGAGAAAGCAGACATTTGTCATCAGAACCAGGCAGACTGTGGCCAGGAACCAGTTAACACAGAGGCCTCAGCTACAAAGGCAGACCACGAAATGTCACAAATCAAAAACTCAAAGTTTCACAGCCACTGAGGGGAAAAATACCACACCACAGCCACACCACGATATTGCCTTTTGGTCTTGACTTGATAGGGGCAAAATGCATATTCATGAAGTAAGCAACTTGTGATCCCAAACAAAGTAAAGCCCTGGCTTAGGGAGATTGGGCCCGCCGTTAATGACTTCTTCGTTTTAAGCCCGCATAAGAAAGCCCCCCGATTTCCCCGCGCTTGTAGTCCATGAGAATATTTAATACCGTTATTAATCATTTTTAATCCGTTTGCTTTTAATTAAGAAACAGCATGTTGCTGTCCTATCAGCCTGTGCCAGCGCACAGATTAATTGTAGCTTAAGATAGCCGGCCGTGATTGGTGTAATGTATTAGCTAACAAGACGCCCGGCTTCTAAAGATACTTGTACACTACCTTGGGAACTTGGCACCACTCCAGGGCTTCTCTCTCCCTCTCTCTCTCACTCGCTCCCTCTCTTCCTCCTCTATCTCTTGTCCCGTGTGTCTTTCCTGTTTGATGCTGCAGTCAGGCGTCTTTGGGAAACCTTCTCTCTCATCTCGGCATGCCGCTGTGTTTGTAGCACCATTACTCTGATGGCAGGCCAGGCTATCCCTGATGAGGGAACATGGTGGAAAGGAGTCTTTCATTTTGTCCCTGGCCGGGGGCGATACATTGTAACCTATAGCCCCCGTGCCAGGCCTGGACTTTTTTCCAGACAGGTTCAATTTGACTCACTTGGCCCTGGGTCTGGATTAGGATGTCAGGGAATTGTGGCTTGATGGTTACATCCTCATTAAGTTGTTGTTTTGTCCTGCAGTTTTTTTAAAGAGGGAGGTGCTTTACCACAAGTAGATGAGGATAAAACTAAGGCTGCAGCTAGAGGAAACACTGACACCAAAGGGGGCGAGGCAGTGTTGTGATGCCTGGAGAGATGTTGTCAGCAATAGTTAAAATTACAGACAACAGGAGCCTCAACACATGAACACATTCACTCACTGGATCTGGTGGACCTTTATCCGGCAGAAATGTATATACAGTTACTTACAACTTTCAGTATAAAAGTTGTAGTTGTTATAACCTCAGGATGACTGATATATTTGATGTAGAATTTAATTAGAATTGTTGTAGAATAAATCTCTGCAGTCCACAGACAGAACTAAATTTTACATGTTTATACACTTTTCCTAAGACAGTTTGATCCATGGATTGCTTGTGCACTCCTTGCTTAGTCACCTCATGCCTTACCTCCAGGCAAGAAAGGTTTAAAATAGAGATGAACACATATATTTCAAGTATAAAAGAAACAAGAGGATTCCTGGGGATGCTCAGCCACATGCACCCCAAGTATAACTCCAGCCAGTTTTCCTTAATGTCACATGAATTGGCCTTTATATTTCTGTCTCTTTTCCTCTCTCTCCACAATCACAGTGAGTAGTATAAATTTGCAATCATTTGCTTTTACTTGCAGTTCTTCACTGATTTTATATTCTTGTGCAAACGTCTAAAATTTGAGTTGCATAGAGTTTGAATGAGAGAAAAAAAATAGAATCGGTCGCTTCAGTCAGGGCTCCAAAACAACATGATTTGCGTGTGTGTTTACACAAATGAAACACTTGTGAAGCTGCCAGAAAGCATTTTTAAATAAGTCTACAATGTTATAAACCTAAATGATACAACATCATATTATAGTAAACTCCCTTTACATTTAGTGACTGTTCATTTTGGTAGATTGAACAACTGTCTGATGTCAAAATGTTCATCTTAGACATTCAAAACAGACTGAGATCTGATTACTCATAATCTCTTTATCTCATCTCTGATATACGCTCTGTGTGGTTGCGAAAGATCTGATCTGACAATGGAGCATGTGGGCAATGGAACACGGTGACTGCACACCCATGAACATGTTAAAGTCTGATTGTAGTTCAGAACTACTCATGTATTTGATTTAGCACCTGGATTGTGGTTAAGTTTAAAAGTCCTAAAAGTGGTTCTTCTCGTTGTAGGGTTTTTGCCAGCTACCAAGTGGCTTCAGGTGTTGTTAATGAAATGCAATTAGATTTGTGATGTGAACAACAAAACCATGAATTTCTCTATGAAATGGGGTTTGAAAATTCATGTTTCACTTTAAAGAAAATCTGCTTTCTGTTGGCAGTGATCAAAGATCTGGACCTCACTGGAGCAGTTAGAACTCACTCAGAGAAGCATCAGGTCAATACATGCCGTTACAACTGGCATATTCTGAAGATGAAATTAGTCTGACCCACTCATAAACTTTGGGTATAACCCTATAATTTTGAGGCAGTTTAAACTGACCTATCACATTGTCATAAGGGAGGAACCTTGTTTTGACACAGGGACACTATTTTGTTGGTTCCATCTAGACTTTTCAAAAAAAAAAAAGGTTCTTTTTCTAGTCCTCTAATACTTGTTCAACCATGAACATGTATAATTTCATGGAGCTCACAATCTTCCTTCATTCTCCAGCTCAAAACACTTAAAGTTCTTCAACTTCAGTTCTGCATTGGTTCATAGCTAAATAGTAAAGGCCCCAATATAGCCCTTCACACTGTTTCCATCTTCAGAATGTCCTCAGGATGAAAGATTCACTGTTTTTCCCAGCAAACCAAGAAACCTTTGTTAAGACCACACGATAAAGAGGAAGTGAACTAAGATTTGAACTTCTTTCTGCGTTTTATTTCATTCATTATTCTCTATTTGATTTTATTGTTTTTGTTGTTTGCACTGAAAAGAAGTCTTTTTTATAGTACAGATCTTGGGAAGCTGTAAACAGTCCTGTTGCTATTACACAGAACTATCACATTTCTTTCACTTCAGGTGCAATATTTCAAAATGGATTCGAGAAACTACAAAACAATAAACACAGAGCAAATGAACAGTGAAAGCAGTAAATGCACAGTGCAACATTCAGTGGTTCTGTGTGACATGGAAGCACGTTGTGTGAATAATCAGTGATGATCGCAACTACAACTGATGAAAATGGGAGCATGCCACAAAAATCACAAGTGCATGTGTGTGTGTGCAGTGTGTGGTAATTTAGTGTATGAAAGAATAAATAGACGGCTATTTTCAGTACTAATCTCAGCATCTGCCTCAAAGGGACTCTCTGTCTGTCTCTCTCTCTTGCACACACATTCATACACTATACACTTGTCTCTCTTGCACACACACATCGAGTCTAGTCTCTCCAGTGAAGAGGAGCCCATTGTGTGTGATGAGAGTTAGATTGGATGGCTCCCCGGGGAGCTGCTCTCCATTAGCTAAGGTGATCTAACAGGTAATCAGCAGATAATTAAAAGGCTTCACTTCTCTGATGGGAGGGGCTGAGGGAGTCACAATCGTGTGTGTGTCTGTGTCTGTGTGTGTCTGTGTGCGTGTGTCCGTCTATGGTGTGCACACACATAAGAACTTTGCATGTGTACCTGTGCCTCTGCTGTCATTTCTGAATGTCATCAGGGCAGGAGGCTCGTGGTCGTTTTGTGTTATGGTGGGACATGCATCACTTTTATAGACACTCCATCCTTCCTGGAAAAGTGTCTTTGAATGGATATTGAAAGGCGAAGTCCAGGTCAAATTAGCCAGAATGTCTTGCTGTAAACAGATATAGATGGGGGCTGCAGTCTGAAACAGGCTACAGGCTAAGTTCCTGTATTTCTGCTTCTCACTGACAGAATAACTGAAGCACTGGGTTCACCTCTGCTGTTGCCTTTAGCTTAGCCAAGCTTACAGAAATGAAGTGAGATGACACATTTGAGGCTGACAACAAAGCAAACACTAACCACATGTGCAGTTAGTCATATAGGTTTCAGTGTGCTTTAAACTAACTAGATTGTATTTTTTTTTTTTTTATCATTGTCTCTTCACACTTTCTAATGTTTCAAGTGTATTTTCTCTCAGCACTGCACTGTTAGGGCCCAGCCACCATGGTCTAGATGAGAGAGGAGCTGGGATGATAACCACGGGTGTTTGCTCAACTGGCTCTCAATCAGATATTACTTTTTGCTCTTTGGAAACCCATTTGTTTTTTTACTCCCAGGCTTCATAGTAACTGCCCCACCCTTTTTGGTGAATGTTGGGGCTGTATGCAACCTCGAAAGAAACAGACGGTGCTGAGGATTACTGCCAACTTATGGGAGTTTTTTTTTTTCTTCAGAGAGAAAGCATGTTGAACCAATTAAGCACTGTCGCATTTCTACATCAATATGTCAACAAAAAATGACCAGACCAGTGTTATATATTTGGTTAACTTGTAGACTTGCATTATCCCAGATGTTAATGATATATCATCTATTTGTATGTTGTTCATCTACTCATAAACAGCTACTTTTTTTTCTTTTGCTCTGTTGCTTGTTTTGCTTACTTGTAATGAGTAATGATTATTGTAGCATGACTGACAGACAACAGTACAGTGCTATGGCAACACTGACTTACTCCCATAACATTAGCTATAGGAGCACAGTTCAGTAGAGGAGGTGAGTCATCTAAAGGTAAGTAAACAAATCATTTAAATAAATATTAATTAAATATTAGACATTAATAATCATTGCATTAGCTAACATTCCTCACAGCTATTTCATTGAAAAGAAACTGCTTTTCTTTCCAAAAAAAAAGGGGGGGGGGGGGGGGGGGGGGGGCATTTAGAAGTAACCCCAAACTTTTAAACGGTAGTAAATAAGCTTGTTAAACCTGTCTAAAAGTGACAATATCAGCCCTAGTAAAAACCACTGCTCACCACAAAAAGCTACTCACTTCTCAGAAATGGTCACACACTGACACTGGACCATACAAAGCCTCAGTCCTCTCCTGACTGTCCTCACACATTTCTGTCCACAGAGAACTGTGATTAAGCTGATATTAACAGATAGGTCAATGTCTGTTTTCTGCTCCACTTAAATCTTCACCACTGTAAAAAAAAAAAAACAAACAAACAAACAAACGATAAAATAAAAAAATCCCAATCCTCCACCATTCTTGAGGGGAAGCAAACAGAGTGAGAAAAGACAAGTGCACATGTGCGTGTCATTGTGTGACATCTACATGTGCCAGATACTAGCTGAGGTAAATCAATACTAGCTAACAATGGATTTGATTTGAGGTGAGAGTTGTGATGTTAGATGGTTGTCTAGACTGATACAAAACATGCACACAAACGCGTTAAAACACACACACATTTGTCTTGGTGTTCAAAAAAAAAAGATGCTGTGTCGTCGCCCAGTATGAACCACACAGAGCTTTTGTCCTTGGTCAAATTTATCCAGACTTCTCCTATATGTCTCCCATTTCCATTGTTGGGTGGTAAAAGTCAGAGAAACAAAACCTTTTTTTCCACAAGCATAAATATACATACACTAACAAGAGTTTACACAAAGCTACAGATGATCACTCAGTGTGTAATTCATGCACTGTAATCATTTACAATAGCATAAGCAGCTTTTCTGTGAGTGCTTGTGTCAGTGCTGAAGCTTCAGTACGTAAATATTACACTGTTTGATTCTTTATTGTGAAGGAAGATCAAACATCACATGGTTGTTGCGCTGTCCTTCTACAGCTAACTAATTGTGGTTTCGAATGTGTCCAGCTAAGGATCACGATGTAGCTCACTGAGAGTAGGAATGTCTGACAGCTTTCAGCAACACTTGGCCGATGGGATTATCAGTGTTGTAGTCATCCTTGCTGTGTTGCTGTGCTTTTATTGTGTTTTCACACTGTTGCACAATTAGTCATTAATGAGTGAATGTGAACACACTGCAGGTGATGTTTTGAACAAGACAGTGATCTGATGATTCAGTGAAACATTTTTTCTACCAATTAATCGCATTAAGTAAGTAACAATTGCACTGCTTAGTTTATTCCTGTCTTATAACCTTACATTTCCAGAACATGTGTCCTTACACTTGAGATAGTTGATAACTACCATTAATTTGCCCCTGGACCCTCTTTCCTTGTACTTCATTATCTGTAATCTATTAGTTATACAGTATAATCTTGGAGTTAGAATTATCTTGACATTATCATGGAATCAACCCCACCCAGTGCTTCAGTAAGGTAAGGGAATATGTTCAAATCCTGCTCATAGCTCAAAAGTGTCATATTAACAATGACAAGAAGACACAAAATATCTTTTAGTAATTTTCAAAAATTTCCCAATGATTTATTGATGTCAGACAGATGAATATTTCTTTGTGCAGATTTCATGCTTCGACTGTCTTGTGTCTCATACAGATGCTGTAACGTCTATGGAGTGATCAACACAGTAGTTACTTTTGCTTGCTTATAGGTATGATAGCCTGATTACTGTACACAACTGCACTGCTCCAATGTTCTGCAGTCAAGTAGTGATGGACAAATGAACAACTCATGCAGCATTTGAGAGTTTTTTCAGCTGAAGCAATTGTGATTCTAGGATATTCAAAGCCTCCATCCACTCTTGGAAGTTGTGGCACCCCTTTTCTTTGCTCCAGTCACCTCCACAGCACATAAAGCAAACATTTTCCAGGAAAATTTGCATTTGTGAAATCTTCTGGTGTCACAAGTTAGAAATTTGTCCTCAGAAACCTACTAAAATTAAGATTTCCTCATCAGTTCAAACTTCTCTGGGTACGTTAATTTAATATATTTTGAATGTTGTACCATATGTTGCATGCATATCAAACAGTGAGACAAAGCTCTTTTATAGTTTCTGGCTGTTGAACTTGAGTGGGCATGCTTGCAGTGACTTATGAAGAGCTACTACAGAGGATCCAACCCAGGTCTCCCATTGTTTTGAAAGTTTTGTCTTTTGGGTCCAAGATTTAGCTACTATTCTGTCATGAGTGACGGCCAAGAAAGAGATGAGTTCAACATGTTCAAGCTGAGGTGAACACACATCAGGCCTGTTTCTTACCAGTCCAGCAGCCAGTACTAGCAAACTCGTTGTCTAAGCTCATGAACAGCCAGACCTGGACTGAACTGCTGAATATTATATATTGTTCACGCTACTTATCAGTCTTGACAAACGGCTTCATATTCATGTTTTAATTTTGCTTTTGAATGATCTGATTTATTAATGGCACAGAAAGCTAATTCCTCCTCAGCAGCCTCTACATCTTCATCTTAGAGTTGCTGTCATCAAATGTGTTTAATGTTCTCTTCTGTATTGTTTGTCTGTTCTCCATCTGCTGTCCTGCTCATCCCACAAGACCTGTTGCTTTGGTGTGATGTAGTCATCTAGCCATCATGTGGCTCCTGTCAAAGTCCTTCAAATCCTTATGCTTGTCCATCGACTGTTCACTTGCTGCCTCATATGCTCCACTCTAAAACAGGTGTCATTGTAATACACTTACTGGTATTCACATAATCTATCATGGTTTTAATATTGTGGCTGATCTGTGTATACACTTATGCACTCCAGCCAAGTCGCTGTCATTCCTACCTGCTGTCACAGTTCAAACAGCCTCGAGTGAACTGAAAGACTGAATCAAATGATCCTTATCTTTACTTATTGCAACTCACCTACATTAAAATTAACAAAAAGCAGCAGGGGACTCCATTTGGAATTCATGAGTGAAGCAGTATGTGTGCCTACTCAGTGGAGAAACAACACTCCGGCACTTTTGGTCACTACTACAAGCTGAATATGAGCTGCGAGAAAAGAAAGAGGCCTAATCAGAGTAGGATCGATCTGTGTGAGAATGCTGATTGACACCTTTGTCCCATGGGTGGGTAGTCCAGTCATCAGCATTAACACAGAAATACAATGGTTAGCAAAGTTAGCAAACACACGCTGAACAGAAGGTGCAGGAAATCCTAATGACAGTCTCTTTAACACAGAGAAACACTTGTGGAGAGCACTGAGAGCCACTGGGGAGGTGAAAAGATGGAGTATTTAACCTCTGCAATAAAACATACAGAGATAGGCTTTTACTGTATGTAGAAATGTCGCCATTTACCTCTGGGGGTGTGGGTAGTGGGGGAACTGAGACTTTGAGCAATGATCCCAGGATGTGTGCGAGTGTTTGAATTTGCAGCATGTGTCACTGCGCCTGCATGCTCCTACCCATGTGTCCATGGGGTACGAATGTGTTTGCAGATATGCGTTTGCCTATATTTATGTATAAACACACACACACACACGCACACACACAATTCAGCTGTTTTTAAGTGTGTTTGCATGTGCGCAGTCGGCAGGGAGGTGGGGGTTAAGCTGGTGCCGAGACTCCTGTAATGAGTAAGCGTTGGGTGGCCAGGGCTAAGATAAATGGCGGGGGCCTGCCACTAGTGCAGCAGTCAGCAGGATGCACCAGGGCCGCAGGCTTGTTTGTGCCAAATGGAGCTAGCAAAATATCAAAGGCCAGCCATCCAGAAGACGCAAGCGTCTGACAAATTTTAAATTAGCCAGAAAGAGAGAAGAGGGTGGAGGAGGGGGGAGGTTATAGGGTGAGAGTGGAGGTGGTGGGGGAGAGGGATGGCGGAAGGAGAGAGGGAAGACTGAAAGATGGAGAGAGGCAGAAGGTGCATAATGTGGGAAGATGGAGAAAAGAGAAGAAATGGAGGGATCTATGAATGGGGCGGACAAGTAGGGTAAAGAAACAGACCAAATTATGCAATCTTTTGTGCCCAGTGATATCCATACCTTCTCCCACCCACCCCTGCCCCATTGCTCTTATTTTGAGCTGTAGTAATCGCCAGCACCATTATCGTCATTAGCCGGTGAGGCTGTTATTATTCCGACTGTGTAGGTCCAAGAATTGCTCAGTCGGGATAAAGGGTGCAAACACAAACACACATACAAACGGATGAGTGCAACATACTCATCTGTACTGACTGCATGCCACACATACTTGTGTGCGTGCGTGCGTGCGTGCGTGCTTGTGTTGAGTTGGTCTGAAGGTCTCTAAAATGAAATATATGTGAAAGCACATTAAAGACATCCAATGATCCAATTGCATAGCTATATTAGTTAACTGGAGCTGATGGACTTTGTCTGGTGAGAACTTTCACTGGAGATGCTAGAGGATTTATTCTTTACCAGTGGTTTACATAGCATATGGTGTTCCTACAATAGAGACAAATAGCATCATACCCACATATACAGGTCTTATACAAGTGTGTATGGAGTCATATCAATAATTTAAGAAGTGCTCATTTTAGAATTCCCATTACAAGCAATTAATTAGAAACAAAGTAATTCATCATGTTATGAAACTACTAAGCTCAAGGTAGAATTATGAGAAAACTACAAAACCGCCTAATGGCTACCCTCTAACACTGAGAGCACTGACTGGCAGAGCTAATACTCACGCCAGTATTAGGCCCATACACAATGTTTCAAAAACACTGTAATAAAAGTTAAGATCTGCATAGTAACTATGAACACTAGTCTAACTGGGCTTTCAAAAACCTCCTTCTTCACCAATGTATGTTTGAATAAAAATATAGAGCAGAAGAGTGTATGTGGAAACCAAACAGATTTGCACTTATTTGTGGAAGCTGCTGCTGTTTACAGTAGTTCCTTTGGTGACTGCTGGCCAGCAAGTTATCCACAGAAGGTCATTATGGAAGAGTGTGAAACCACCCAGCCCAAAAAGGGATCGAGAAATGACAGGAAAATGACAGGCAACGCTGCCGTTGCCCTTAAAGACTGAGGCGGGATTTTTCAATGACAGATAAATTTCTTGTTTTCTGTTAGACAGATGATTAACTAACAGGTATGCGTTGTTCCATTTCCGGCTCACAATAGCAATAAACTAAATGACCGAGTAGTACTCAGGCAAACAAGCTCTTTGTTTCCAACGAGTTTAGATACAAAGCAAGAAACCCAATCAATATGCTAAACCCTGGGAATTTTACAAGATATTTAAAAGTCAAAATGTCATTCAATCTCCCATCACACTCTTGTCCAACTCACTCATTAAGCAAAACCACAAAAAATGAAGTGTCTGTAGCTTTTTCTTTTTAATTAAAAAACTCTTGAGCCTCAATATATCCGTACCTTGCATGTGTCTTTATGTGAATCTATTCACACAACTGAGATATTCAACAGATAGATAATATCATTGCTTTTGTACATGCAGAGCTTAACAAGAGCATTCCAAATATGTTGTTGTAAAGGTGAAAAAATGTCAAGACAACTTCAAATTTGAAGAAGACTTTCTTTGTTTGTTTGTATTGGGGTTTTTTTTCTGGCAACTGAAAGCTAACCAAAAGTCAAAACCGTGGGCTAAGTGATGCTAAGAAACTCAGTACTCACATTACACACTGCCATCTGATCACAGCTTATAGAGACAACATCATACAACCAAGTTATTCATGAACTGTTAGTTGAGTTTTGGTCAAACCACTGCATCCAAATTTATATCAAACACTGCAGACAAAGAATATTTCAACATCTTTTCCATTCCCATGGCAGAGCACCATGTAAGTATATGGCAAAAGAAGAATACTATTCTGTCTGAATGCAGTGCTTCACAGCACACACCAGCCACGCTGTACTCCAGCTATAATTTTAGCGTCTTCATACTCTTTATTCTCAGTGTTTGTCCCAGCCCCCAACCCCCTCCTCTGTTGTCTAAATGAGACTGCTGGGCCCGCCTAGTAAAAGAGTTTTCTTTTACTAATGTCAATTTACGGCCTAGCAAGAGCTCCCTCTAATCTTTTCCTACTCATTACACACAATTTCCAGGGCGTTCAGCCAGGGTGCCGATTGGTTCCTTGCAGTGTGTGCAGCGAGGGGCGGCATGATTGTTTATTATTTATTTATTTGTTTGTTTATTTATTTACACCAGTGCCCCTTTCCCTCCCCCTTCACTTTCTTGTTTCCCTGTTTCTTCACTCGCCCACATTTTACTCCCATAGTCCCTAGTCTGCATTTTCTATGAATAATCAAAGTGGCACTAAAGCATGTGGATCCGCTCCCCTGCATCCATCTCTCCAGAGCAGTCTGACCGTGTTCTGAAGGACAAGTCTGATACTAAAGTGTGTGGACACCTCCATGGTAGTGCTGCAGTTTCAGTTCCTATTTTAGCATTTAGAAGCAGAATGTTTACTCTTAAATGGTTTACGGCACTCTACAACACTGTATGCATTGTGAAAACTCTTCTGATTGATGCTTGATAACACAGTATACTGAACTTGTTAAAGGTCAACTTGCAACAAATAATCACTAAAGATTATTTATATCATGTTTAAATAAACACGCTCCGCTGAAAACATCCCCCGCCTTATATATAGTGGCTCTAAGTGCAAGAAATAATAATATATACTGGACGATAGACCTACAAAATGATACATCTTCACTACAATAAAAGAAACAGTCAGGTCAAGGTCATGCACCCCAAAAGGCACATCTACATTACCAACAGGCTTAGTGTGCACAATATGAATGAAGTCCATCAAGTAGTTTGTGAGATATGATCCGGAAACCAAAAAATATTTGAAGTGCCTCAGTATGACCTTGAAAATCAGGTCAAGGTCATACACCCCAAAAGGTACATCTATACTATATAGAGATGGCCTGGGTGCAATAAGAATGAAATTCCTCAAGCAGTTTCTGAGATATGCTCCGGAAACGAAAATGTGGACGTACGTACGGACGGACATACGGACGGAAAAAAAAAACTGTAGTGAGCTCTTAGTATACAAAAAAAAAACAGCTGTAAGAATAACATATTCCCATCAAAACATGAATTTCCTAGAGATTATACTAATAGCAATGTGATTGTCAGAAGGCAGTTGACGTAGTGTTTACTTGTTGTCATGGTTACAGTGACGCTGTGACACTATCTGGCAATGATACAGGAATGTTTAACAAATTTGTGCATTCAGGCTATAAGCCATATCACTGCCAAAATCTAATCACTTGATCCTTGTCATTTCTGACCTCGAAAAATTTCATCCAAATCTGTTAGTCAGTTTTTGAGTAACGTTGCGAACAGTCAGACAAACAGATGGACAAATGTACGCAAATCATCACATAACTCCGTCAAAGAACACGGTGGAGTAACAAATGGGCAAAGTATGCATAAGCTCATTTGACATTGCATGCAGAATGTCTTTAGAAAATCAATCTTTGCAGGACAGGAATACAGTGACACTAAAACCAGTTTTGCACTACATCACTATGATCAGTCTCCTAAGATTCCCCAATATCAAAAACATGTGTTTGGGTCCACATTCACCACCATTGTGTCAGGATGTGGTTGTACAGTCCACTATTTCTCCATCCACCTGAGATAGCAACTAATGCTCAAGAGCTGAGAATGGAAATAATTTAGACAACAATGAATGCGTTATTAAAGTGATTTTGCAATTCAAAGTGACGAAACTTATCTGGTACATGTTTGAAATGAATGATTACTTGCAAATAAAAAAAGTCACAGTCCTGCTTATTTGGACTTAAAGAAGAAGTGCTTGCAGACAGGCTACACAGATTCATTGATTTTCATTCTTAATAGGAAGAGTTAAACCTTGTGTTAATCTGAGGTGTCTGTATTCTGTCGACTAACATGCAGTGTGGTCAGGGTGTGCTGTGAAAATTGAGACAAAGCAAAGATACAAATCACTTGTAATAAAAAGAACCTAACTGAAGCAACCGACTCACTGGAGAGTATTGATTAGTTTAGTTAGCCTACATATTTCATATTCAAAAAATGTATAATAAACATAAATCCCAAACTAAATGCTATCTTTTACACCTTTCAGTAACTCTAAATCCTGGTGTATGCACTAACACCTCTGAAAAAAGTCCCTGCCATACTGAAATCTCATACGGCTCTATGAATGGTGTTGGATAGGTGATAGAGCTGACTGTGAGAATCACTATACTTGCAGCTGGCTCACCTATTAAGTTGTAATATTTTGTCATAAAATGATAAAGACTCCCTGTTCCCCCAGTTTGGCACTCTGAGGGGGAAAATGTACTGGAAGTGAAATCAAAATTGGCATGTTCATGCAGGCAAAATTATCCGTTTGGAACTAACAGCAGGTGTTGGATTGGCTTTCATGACTACAGTGTGTGGAGGTTTGTTGCTGAACGGCTCTCAATTTTCACAAAGTTTTCACTTTCCACAGTACGCTATTTCACTGCATATGGTCAGTGTGTAACGACTGTGTGTTTTACATGACCTCTGTGGCCATGTGTTTATCTGCTTTGTTTACATCAGGCTTCTTGCAAATCTATCTCTGGAGTAGATTAAGGTGTCATGCTGAACAAATTAGCTGAATTACAAGGCTGTAATTATAAGTACTGGTCTCTCACTTTACTAAAAACTTCAGAGTACACATACAAGTCACCCCAACTGGCAGTTTTATGTAGATACAATTCAGCATTTACACTAAAATACCCAAAACAGATAGTTATAAAGGAGCTAACATATTACAATTACACAACATCTGGTATTAGTCAGCAAATTTAAAAAATTACAGATAGGGCTGGGAAATCAAGAAACGGGACTTCTCAAGAACTTAAGTTGTCAGTAAATCAACATCAGGTACCAAAAATTACTCTAAATATCAGTCCAACACTTTTTTAACATTGCATTTTTAATGCCAAAATATCACACCTTAGAGTAAACAACCCACGTATAAACCATTGTTCATCTATTTATTGATCATGCTTAGGCAAATACAGCTCTTGATTATGGTTCAGGAAAGATGCTGGTCTGCCTTCATACAGTAACAGTCCAGCTTTTTTACTGAATACAATGTAAAAAGAAAAAGAAAAAACAATAACATTCTGGCAACAGTTTCTGGCCTTTCTTTAACATGTGATCGTGCGTATTTTCTTGAGGGGGACGATGGGGAGATGTGTTTTTATTGGATATTTACATATATAAACACAATAAAGTTAAGTACAAATATTTGTACAATGATAGATAGATAGATAGATAGATAGATAGATAGATAGATAGATAGATAGATAGATAGATAGATAGATAGATAGATAGATAGATAGATCTGTAAAATAATAAGAAAATATTTTTTGCATGTTTAATTATTGCAAGGAATGACCAGCATGTTTTAAACTTATTTTTATGAAAGGCATCAAGCTTTGGGTGAGATGGCACCAGTGGCTGATGCAGCAAAAGATAAAACACAGGCCTTACAAAAACACAGAGTTTTCTTCTAAGTTCAACTACGACTGTTGACCATCTTTAAATGTGTGAAAGCTAAAAGTAGGGATAAAGCTTTCTTCTTTCAATTTGGTATCAGCATTTCATAAAAAGAGACATCTTTTTGGAAGCAGTTTGAAATGAAAATTTGCAACTCAGTCAGGAGAACATAAGTGATTTTACACTATCTTAATATTTACAGAATTTTATAAGAGGAAATGCTGACTCTAAACAATTAAATATAGTATCAAAATGACTCATGGGGCTCAGACTAGCCTGTACTGTCTACCTCCACTCACACACACTATCCTCTACCTCACTGCTCTGCATCAGTCCCAACAGCAGGAACATGGAGACCCAGCGGTCCATGACTATCAGTGAACAGGACAAACAAAATTAATTAAAGTGCCATCATAAGTGACACCTTGCTGTCACCTGGTGCAGAGAGGTAGAAAAGTGTCAGGAGATGATGCGCTGTCATGTGAACTGCACGTTGGCAAATGGCCTCATCAAATATGCATGTATGTAATCATGTACACTACACAGTAACGCCATCCACGATTCATTAAAATTCATCATTTTTAAGTTATCTCGTCATGTACAGTGACAGACACTGAGGTCAGGAATCTCCTGATTTTCACTTAAACTACCTTCATTTTGAAAATTATTTAATTCTTCATTTATCAGATACTGATAGCCGGAGAATAATGGTTATAATTAAATCTGATACTGGACTAGAGTTTGCAGATTGAGAGCACACATGCACGGACTCACACACTAACAAATGAAGGCTTTGTGATGCTCCCGTGGTACCAAATGATAATCCTTGGTGCTTTATTACTTACCCTTAATCCACTGTTCATTACTCTCAACATAGCTGTCAGTCCCCAACTGGCCAGTGTAAGTAATGCTACATCATACCTCCAATTCCAATCACATCCTTAAAACCATTCAGCAGCAGTCATCATTGTCAGTGAAAGCTCCCAATGCCCAGCTCAGGTCTAAATAGACAAGAGAAAGGGGAGGGGATGGACAGATTGGAAAGAGGAAGGGACATTGGAGGCAAAACGACAAGCTGACTTCATATTGGCGCCAAGATTACTACTGCTGAAGGCTGAGGTGCAAAGAGTTGTGGGTAATTGTCATGTTTTTCATTAGCGGTTAGATGAGGATCTGGAGATGAGGGAGGAAATGGCTTCATCATCATCGCTTTGTGTGTGCATGTGTGTGTATGTGGGCGCAGGCCTGTGCGTTTGCAGATCACACCCGTGATCACAACCGTCTTCGCTCACTGCAAAGGGAACAAATTGTTCCCTCTTTCTCTTCGACAGCAGACTCGCTATATTCCACCATTACCTCGGAACATTGAAAGAAACAAGCCGCCGTAAATGACGAGCCAAAAGATTGCAGGAAGAGCATGAGACGGAGGAGAAAAGAGGAAAAAAAACACGGGTGGGGGAGGCAGGGGGAGGCCAAAAATAAGACAGGAGATGAGGAAAGAAAATGAAAAGAAATGTCTGCCAAAATTGTGATGAGACACCACAATCGCACAGGCTGGGATGAGGAGAGGAAATTAGAGCAGTGGAGAATTGAAAAGAAACACAGATAGGAAGAGGGGAGTGGAAAGACAGAGAGAGAAATGGAGAAGATAGGAGGAGGGAATAAGTGAGAGGACACATAGAAGGAATTATTAAAGGCTTCTTTCTGTAACTTTTTAGGACATATTCCACCCAACGGGAAGTGAAGTCTAACGATTAAACCAAAGATGTTCAAGTTATCAGTGTAGCAGCTGAATATCGCTTTCTTTCCTCATATGAGTGTCATCCTACTGTAGCTGGATTTGTGTCCTGCTCAGATGAGCACAAGGACTTTGCCAGGAAGCATAAACTTCCTCTTTTTTCCTGTTGAAAAAGCTAAAACAAACTTCTAGCAAGTTCTAGTGGATTATACATGCTAGCTTTACCTTTTCAATTAGTTACCCCAAACAGTATCAAGATGAACATGTCCATCCTAGCTTAGCACCGTGCACGGATTATGACACCCTGCTACATGACAGCAAAACACCCAAACTGAAAGACACACACACAGATATTTTTTACTTGTGCGTATTTGTATTCTGTTGGTCCCACTATGTGCTCACCTATCTCTTCTCACTTTATGTCTTTTTGTGTTCATTTTGTCTGTTTGTGAACATTTTGAGTCTCTGTGTGGTTGATTTGTGTCTCTTTGTGTTAATTTTGTGTCTCTTTGTGGTTGATTTGTGTTTCTTCGTGCTAATTTTATGTCTCTTTGTTGTCATTTTGTATTGCTTTGTTTTTGTTTTGTATTCATTTTGTGTCTATGGGAATGTTTTGGGTGTCTTTATGGTCATTTTTTTTCGCTTTGGTTTGCAGCTACTTTTACTACGAACATTTTCAGTCTCTTTGTCGCTGGGCATGTGCCTAGTAGATCTATTAGATATATACATCCATGTCCAGCACTGCAAGCTTCTGTTACAACATCCTGAATTAAATTTGAGTTTTGTTTTGTTCTGATTCCACTCTCTCTCTTGGCATAGTTACTAGATATTCCTGCTAGTCTTAATGCTAACACTTAGATGCCAGGTTAATAGCAATGTCAAGGTACAGGTCCTATATTGAGCAAACCAAGTTTTATTTTGTATTTTTTTTATGAACTTTTAAGTGTATTTTGGAACATCCTACATCTATTTTTCCCTTTCTACCTCTTTGTGCTCACATAGGTCATGTTTTTATACAATACCATTTTAATACAGCTAAAATCCCAAAACGTTGCTCTCCTTTACATATTTTTCTTTTTTTGTGTGTCTTCTGACAATGGGATGAGTATGAAATAGTGACAAACACAGACTACATGTTATTGAGAAGTCCAGCCAAAGCTCCTTCCATGCTGCTGCCCTGCACCACTAAACCACTGCTTTTATTACATCATCTGATGAACTCGCCATACACAAACGGTACAAACGATGACTGTGCTAAGGATTTGACTATGTTTCTGTGTAAAAGGATCACTCAGAGAAAAAGTTACAAGCAACAGAAAGTCCTGGTCTCACACGCTCATTCGCATCTAGCAGGTTAGCTTTGTGCTGCCAATCATACACGCAGAGAGAGTTTTCTTCCTGTAGGAGACGGGGACAGTAGCAGTGCAGCTGCATGTAAATCTACAGACATTGAAACAGCCCATTAAGAACAGGGCTAGAACCAGGGGTTATGTTATGATGGTAAAATTAACCATCTCTGGAGTATTTTAAATGACATATTCTGGAGATATGTCAGATTTGTATTAATTTACAATGAAGGGGCTCAATATGGGACCTTTAATAAATCAATAAAGTGATTACAATTCCCGAAGGTCAACACCAAAACATTTCACTCAAAGTTGCACTGTGTTGTAGCAGATGATCTCTAGACTCAATCTCTGCTAACAATGAGTGCTTGAATTAAACATTGTTCCAGTCCATCTGCTAGATGTTTCTCTGTATAAGGAAACATTTTAACAGTCTTTAACAGTTGTATTTATATACAAGCCTATAGGCATCATCAAAAGACCATTTTTTGATAATTTGCTTTTAATTAAGAGCTTTATCTTTTGGTAAAAATTCAGTTACACATAGGATCTGTAGCAAACCTTTCTTTTCTTTTGTATTTGAACGCATTTTGTTTTAAAATGCTGCTTTGTGTAGAGTGGATCTGTTCAGTGTGTCTGTGTGAGGTGCTTGCTTTCAGTAGTGGGCAGGGTTTGGAAGGATAAGGCAGCAAACTGTCGAACACAAAGGGCCTTATCAGCACTTCTCTCCTCTTTTTTTTACCCCACTCTCCCTCCATCTCCTCATCTCTCTGCAGTGTTAGCACAACAGCTACAGAGGTTACCACTCAATTAAGCCTGGCTGTTCATTTACGGCCATGACAAAGACTACTGTCTCTCTTCCTCCCCTCTCTGTCCCGCTCTCCTCTAACCAAACTTGTAATTACAGTGTTGGACAGCGTGATCCACACTGACCCACTGTAAAATATGACCATCCATTTGGCCCTTATCCCGCCATCGCCGTTTCTTCTCCTCCAATGAGGCCAGTGGATGGTGCTCACCCCCAGCCCCTTCCCATCACTGCCGGCCATTTCACCCCCCTTCACCTCACCCCTCTCAACTGCCATGCCGCAAAGCGTCAAGATGAGGAATATCACCAAGCACTATCTCCCTGTAATGAATTACTTTCACTTTTAACCCTGGAGAGATATCCACTTGAACTTACCTCTGCAAATCATCTGTTTTTCCTTTTTTTCTTTTCTTCTGCTTCTTACTCCACCCCCACACACTGATGACCATCCCACTTTAAAACCACATACACTAAATTAAAATATGAAGTCAGTCCATTCAGAAGTTGCTGGTGTAAGCATTTATGTGATGGGATGATTGATTCCAGGTGGAGGTGGTTATGAGGGCTGTCTGTGGGGGTATATGCTGTATATGTACAGGAAAAAACATAGCTGGTGTAATTTGAGAAGATTTCAGATTGTACGGGTTGTTAATGGAGCTGTTTAAAGTAAACATGAATGGTAAAGTGGAGTGTGTCTGGCACAGGTAAAGCTGGGAAACACTAGAGCTCAGAAAAAGCCCATGTTGGTTTGGGTGGGATGAGGTGGGTGGTGGAGTGGAGGGGTTGCACATTTATACACATTTATTGGGCACACTTTGCTAATGCCAAGTATTAGTCTGGGGCAGTCTGAGGCATCTCTTTGTTCTTAAACCCTAACTAAACCTATTTCTTGGTAGCATATGGATTCAGACCTGGTCACTAAGGAGGCCGCTGAGGTCCACTGAACTCACCGTCATGTTCATGAAAGTAGTTTGTGATGTTGAGCATTATCCTGCTGGAAGACGGTAAACTGTGGCCCTAAAGGGATGCACATGGTCAGCAACAGTGCTCAGAGTCTGAGCATTCAAACCATGACTGATTGGTACTAAGGGGCCCAAAGTGTGCCAGGAATAGATTCTTCACACAATTGCATCATCGGTGTGGTCTGCTGCTGTTGAAAGCACCCTACCAACAGACTGGATCTGTTGTCCAGTCTGAGATACTTTTCTGCTCAACACTATTGCAAGAAGTGATTATGTGACTTGTTGTAGCTTTCTGTTTACTCCGACTGTGCCTGTCTGAATGGCGTTGGGTTTTTTTTACACCGTTTTGAGCAAACTGTAATCATGGTAAAAAAAAAAAAAATCACAGGATATCAGCAATTTGGAAAATATTCTTAAGAAAAAGGAAATGTGTACATACAGGAGTTAATGCACCATCTAACACATGAGATGTCTCCTCATTCATGGCAGATTGTTTTCTTCTACCAAATTCTCGTAGGTAGAAGTAACACTTTAGTTTACAGTGAAGTAGAAAGTCCCTCAGTCCTTTTTCAAAGGCTTTCAGTCTGACTTTAAAACCTGGCAGCAGGGATTTGTTATCATCCAATCGGGTTCTAAGGTCTGGCTTGTAGTCATTGTTCTAGAAAATTCCAAATGTGTCAGATCAGGTTGAGAATTTGGCTCTGTTCAGAAGAACCCCACGCTTCTCTGAGAAAACCATGTCTTTGTGTGCAGGACAATCATCATGTTGAATCCCAAACGGGAGAATTCTCTGCAGTGGAACGAGATGGTTAAAAGTTAGAGAACAGGAATGTCTTTAGAAGCTGTGGGATAGAATCCTTTTGAACTTAAAGTGCACAGTCTTTGAATATTTGACTGTTTTTAGGCTAGGCTTCTGTGGCTTTTGCTCCATAATAGATTTAAAGGGACTTAGGGACCAAAGTGGTGCATTTATTGTGTGTTTGAGGCAGCCACATTTAAAGGGCTGATTTTAGACAGCAATCACCACACTGGAGCAGCAGCACAACAGGATGCAGAGCAGCATAGCTACAAGAAGACATGCCACTGAGAAGACCAATACAGAACAACTAGATTGTCTCTCACACACATACAGTGAGGAAGAGTGTTGCCGACACAGCTGTCCATAGGACATGCAGCTCCATATGCCCTAGCCAGTGGGGGAGTGGTGGTCCTCCCAGGCCATCTAATCAATCACCAAGCCCCCCGTATTGCAGAGGTCATCCCAGCTCCACAGGGCAGGGTGCAGAGCCCAGAGCACTGTGCCAATAATCGCCATTTCAGCTGAGCCACAGTGAATTCAAGCTCACCATCTCAACTTATGGGAGGTCAAAATGAAGAGGGACAAAGGCTGGGAAAGAGTTTGGATCAACACATTTAGCAGATCTACACACATCAAATACATTTTAAGACATTCAGAAAGGTGGATGACTTCAAAGATGTGTGGAAGATGCATTTGTTGAGCATCAAATGCTTGCATCTTGAGTAATCAACATCTCAGATCACTCATACAGCATAATACACTGCCTCTGTCATAAACCATATACACATTATGTTTCAAATTTAATTTTTTCTCACTAAAATTACTATGTTCCTTTGAGAAAAATTGGAGAGAGGCAGAACTCAACACAAGACAGAAACACAAGCAATAATTTGCTGGTCACTGATGAATTTAAAGCTGCAGAATGAAAGCCAGAGTGTGCCAGCTTCTTTACTGTATGACAGTGAACATTTTTTTCATCTGCTCATTGTGAATTGCTCGTAATGTGTAACCTATGCAATTCTTGAGATCATATCACTAACTAATGTATACAAGTAAAATGGTGAGACTTTATTTTGGGATTGTTGTGTCTTCAGTTTCTGGATTCAGCACAGTGCTGAAAAATTTCAAGTTTTTTCACCAAGTTCGTGTAATAGGGATAAGTTGACGCATACAGACTCCAGAAGACCTTGTAAGGGATAAAGTTTGTGATCAACCATCAGCTGGGACCTGGAAATACATGCAGACAGGGGGATTTTTAATGTGTGTGTATTGATAGATAGATAGATAGATAGATAGATAGATAGATAGATAGATAGATAGATAGATAGATAGATAGATACTTTTTGACTCGTTTCTGTGTTTAGAAAAGCTGTTCAAACCCTGTGTAGGAAATATAAATACAATCTTAGTCTATTTTTATGTATACAGAGTGGATACCTCCCTTTACATGCTGCTCTCATGAATGGTCCACATATGTTACATGTTCAGTATAGTTACGGTTTTAGTTTACATTCCATTTGTTGACAAAGGAGCTTCTTCACACTGGAATAATTTTCCTCACAATTTTCCTCTCCATTTAACCCCTATTCTTAGATTCTTGTGTACCACACAAACACATGCTGAACTGAAAGCAGTGGTCAGCTTTATCCTGAAAATACATAAGCATTTCACTTCTCTGACGGCCACTTACTTAGGGTACCTAGGGCTACTCTGACTGAATGACTAACTCTTGGTTTGGTCATCTCTGCTGTGGAGATGTGCAAAGTCTAGCAAAATGTCTGTCAAGGCAGGAAGCGCAAACTTGCGACAGCTTTTTAAATGAACTTCAGTTCTGTATACAGGCCTATAAAAAGCCTGTTTTCTCTTTTAATTGCTTCCAAAACATTGAATCATGGTTGATTTAATTTAGCTTTTTTTTTTGTTTGTCAAAGTGAAATCTACAAATCTCAACAAAGTGATGAAAATTAAATAAAAATATAAAAAGTGAACAAAACAATTTTACAAGGAAGTGAATACTTCATATAGGCACTGTACAGTTTATTTTTCTGGTGTGAGTACACTGTAACTACACTGCTCAAAAAAATTAAAGAAACACTTTTTAATCTAAGTATTGCATTAAATCAGTCAAACATGTGGGATACTGATTTGGTCAAGTAAGTAAAAGAGGGGGTTTTTAGTCAGTTTCAGCTGCTTTGGTGTTCATGAAATTAACAACAGATGCACTAGAGGGGTAACAATGAGACACCCCTCAAAACAGGAATGAATTTATCAGTGAAGGCCGCTGACATCTTTTTCCTTCCTAATGTTTTCTGACTGTTTTTCAATAGTTTTGCTTTTGGCTAGGGTAAGTGTCACTTCTCGTAGCATGAGGTGATACCTGGACCCTACAGAGGTTGCAGAGGCAGCCTAACTCCTCCACGATGGCACATCAATACGTGCCATTACCAGAAGGTTTGCTGTGTTGCCCAGCACAGTCTCAAGAGCATGGAGGAGGTTCCAGGAGACACGCAGTTACTCTAGGAGAGCTGGACAGGGCTGCAGAAGGTCCTCAACCCATCAGCAGGACAGGTATCTGCTCCTTTGTGCAAGGAGGAACAGGATGAGCACTGCAATAGCTCTACAAAATGACCTCTAGCAGGCCACTGGTGTGAATGTCTCTGACCAAACAATCAGAAAGAGATGTAATGAGAGTAGTCTGAGGGCCTGACATCCTTTAGTGGCCCCTGTGCTCGCTGACCGGCACCGTGGAGCTCGGTTGACATTTGCCATAGAACACAGGAAAAGGTAGGTCTGCCAATGGCGCCCTTTGCTTTTCACAGATGAGAGCAGGTTCATCGTGAGCACATGTCACAGACATGGAAAGGTCTGGAGAAGCCATGGAGAACGTTATGCAACATATAACATTGTTCAGCATGACCGGTTTGGTGGTGAGTCAGTGATGGTGTGGGGAGTCATATCCATTGAGGGACACACAGACCTCTACAGGCCAGACAATCCTCTGTAGGGTCACAGTCTATCCAGCTGACTTAGGCTGAAGTCAGGGGACACTATGGACAGGTCACCAGTTTATCACAGGACTACATATAGAGACAACCAAGCAAAGCAAGAGTGCTAAACAGGGAGCCACAGTGGAGCCTTTACACTTAAATGTACCAGAAAATTAAACTAATATTTAAATCTATTTAATAGTAGACAGATAACCCAAACAACACAAAATATCGTTTTTAATGATGATTTTTTTTTTTTTTTTAGATGTATTGAAAATCTATATCACTCTCCTGATAAAGTAATTGCCCCCCTAAACTCAATAACTGGATGGTCTCATGGCAGCAACAACTGCAGTTAAATGTTTGTTCCAGCTTGTGATCAGTCTTTTAGGTCACCATGGTAGAATTCTGATCCACTCTTCTCTGCAGAATAGTTTGAATTCAGCCACATTAGATGGTTTTAGATCATGAACTGCCTTTTGAAGGTCTTGTTACAGCATCTTATTTGGATTCAAGTCCAGGCTTTGACTTGGCCACTCCAAAATCTTAATTTTGTTCACTCAGGAGTGGACTTGCTTGTTTACTTTGGGTCATTGTCATGCTGCAGAACCCATTTGTGTTGAGCTTTAGCTCATGAACTGATGCTGGATATTCTCCTGGAGGACATTCTGATAGAGCAGAATTCATGGCTCCATCAATGATGACAAGTCATCTGGGTGCTGTGGAAGCAAAGCAGCCCCAAACCATCACACTGCCACCACCATGTTTCACTGCTGGTATCATGTTCTTCTTATAGAATGCAGTATTAACTTTACAACAGATGTAATGGACCCATGTCTTCCACAGAGTTCCACCTTTGACTCAACAGTCCACAGGATGTTATCCAAAAGACTTGCCAGACAAGCCTTTTTTTGTCAGTAGTAGTTTGTGCCATGCAACTCTCCCATGGATCCATTTTCTCTTTATTGTGGAATCATGTAGACAGACCTTCACCGAGGCCAGTGAGTTCTGCAGTTCTTTGATGTTTGTCTGGGTTCTTTTGTGATCTTCTGGTTTAGATACTGACACATTCTTGGAGAAATGTTGGTAGGCTGGCAACTCCTGGGAAGGTTCACCACTGTTCCATGTTTTTCCATTTGTGGATAATGTCTCTCACTGTGGTTCTCTGGGGTCACAGAGCCTTAGCAATGGCTTTTTAACCCTCCACACTGACAAATGTCAATGACTTTGTTTAGCATCTGTTCTTGAATCTCTTTAGAACGTGGCATCATGTGCTGCTTTTTGAGATCCTTTAGCTACTTCACAATACCAGACAGGTTCTATTTAGTGATGTTTAGATTCAACAAGCCTGGCAGTAATCATACGGGTGTGAATGGTGAAATTGAACCCAACTGTCAAATGAATTTGGTCATTTGGTAGATTGGTAGCTAAGGAAGCAATTATTTTTTTCATAAAAGGCCAGGTGGACTGGACAGCATTTTTCCTTAATAAAGTCATCATCTAAAAGCTGCATTGTGTTATTTCTTGGGTTATCTGTCTTTTATTGGACAATTAGATAATATCGGTGATCTGAAGCATTTAAGTGTGACAAATATGCAAAAAAGATTTCTGTAGGGGGGCAAATACTTTTTCGCGTAATTGTATGAATCTGTTCTCCCAGTCTGCTAACACGGCTTCAATACAACATAAGCTTTTTTGTCCCTTTTATTTACTCCTCACTTGTTGGTTTTGTGGGAACACCTCATACCTCAGTCAAATTAAATATCCATTGGTCCTGATTATGTAAAAGTAGTTAAAGCAGGAACTGTGATGTTTGAGTACAAAAGCTCAAGTTGATTTAAATCCTTGATAGCAGCTAATTCTTCTCCAATAAGTTCACATGGAGGGTCATCTGGCTGCCACTCCTCCCAGTGTCATGTCCATCTGGCCTGGGAGGTGTAATAGCCCTACTAATCTCTCAATAATAGCAGCCAGACTGGGGACATGTCACCGGGGCACCACGGACCCCCAGTCCTCCAAAATCAATACTTTACACCCCTCGGGGGGATCCTGCTACCCAAGGGGATGTCAATACTGTCGATTGGGTATTAAAGAACATTTCATCAGCGTGTGTGACAGCAAGAGTGAGAGAAAGAAAGAGAGGGAGTGTGTTCTGGGGGTCATAGAGAGTATCCGTGGATATGCAGGGTGGCCTGTATGTATTCCCAAGATGACGTGCCATCCCTCCTTACTATCGACAGACGCCTTGACAAACTGTGTCATCTCATATCACTGCAGTGTGTTGGTTTTAGCTTAAGTAGGACGAGAGGATGGACAGATTTCTATTTTTCATGTTTCTCCCTTATTTTTCTCTCTAATGTAGCTGTTTGCTTTTATAAAGAGAAGGATCTATTTAAATATCTCATTCATGCAGCACCTGTTTAATAGATTGGCAAAGCTGAAACAGTAGATGAATGAGCAATATTTTAAGGTACATCTTGATCTTCTCTTATAGACCATTAAACTTTTGCATTTGACACATACGAAGTAATAGAAGTAATAGTAATATTGATTTTAGGATATACATAAATCCTGCTAAGCTTAATTTAACTCATGCCGGCTGTGTAATGCAGAACGCATCCATAGTGGTTCATACAAATTTTAGCAAAATATTTTCCAAAACTATTTGTGCACCCGGCAAGCCATCTTTACTACTCATTTCTTACCATGCTTTATTGATCCTATTTTTATCAGTGGTGGAGCCAAGAAGGACTCTGGTTGACATTGTGAGACTTAAATTTGGCCAAAACAAACAACCAGTACTGAGGCCTGTATTCACAGGTATACACAGGTATTCACAGAGGTGGAGTTATACCCTAACCCTAATGTAATTTAAAGTGTAATATCAGCAATCAAAAAATAAAACTTGGAAACAACTGTTCCAGATATTTTTTTGGGGGAAAAAACTATTAAAAACTACATAAGTCACCTCTCTTATGGCTGTGGTAAAGCTTCCATCTGTCAACAATTTCCTGCCTTCAATACTTAGCATAGTATGTATACTGGGCATACACTGCTGTTCGAAAGTTTGGGGTCACTTCGAAATGTCCTTCTTTTTGAAAGAAGAGCTTTTTTTCAATGAAGATGACATTAAATGTATCAGAAATCCAGTCTAGACATTGTTAATGTGGTAAATGACTATTCTAGCTGTAAACAGCTGATTTTTAATGGAATATCTCCATTGGGGTACAGAGGAACATTTCCAGCAACCATCACTCCTGTGTTCTAATGCTACACTGTGTTAGCTAATGGTGTTGAAAGGCTCATTGATGATTAGAAAAACCTTGTGCAGTTATGTTAGCACATGGATAAAAGTGGGAGTTTTCATGGAAAACATGAAATTGTCTGGGTGACTCCAAATTTCTGAATGGTAGTGTATGTATATCAAACAAGGCTGTGTAAAAATGTAACATAATGTCACAATTATTTTGGCTTGCTAATTTTCACCACTGCAAAGTCATCTTGAGAAATCACCTGGTTTTGCTCAGCAGAAAGGTAATGACAACAGCTGATTACATTTTTCAAGTAACTTCACCAAAGCTGTTGACAGTAACTAGTAACATGAACAATAGTTTAAAGGAAATTTCTTCTCAATTTTGGGAAATGTACTTTGATAAGTCTTATTTAAGAGTTCATTTACTAGCTTTTTCTGAGGCTTTTTAGGAATCATGAATGAACTTTTATCACAACATGAATGATTAGTGTTAAAATGATGTGGATGAAATTTTATAGTAACAAATTTAACATCAACAGATTCATTTCACAAACATAGTAAGTAGCCTCCATCTACACAGGAAGGTCATCTAATATGGCACCAGAAAAAGCTTATATGTGTCGCTGCGATTGGAGTGGACTGGTCAAAGAAGACAATAGGGTCTGTTATATCTCCATCTCTATGAGTGTTTCGTCTTACTGCAATCTCGTTATACGCTGTATTGTATAATGACAATAAAGAATATTCTATTCTATTCCTGTATCTGCTAAATGACTGACAGAAAACTATTATTGTTAGTGTTTTGTGGTGTGTCATGTGTGGTAAAGATTAAGTTAGTTTTGGACACCCAAAACACATGATCAGACTGTGGTCACTCTCTAGTGTCACATTTAGAGTTTTTGGGGCCAACAAACCACCCACCTCAACCTCTTCTATAAGAGATATGTGGTGCTATATTTCCACCGTTGCTTATGTAACAAGACGGTCATTATTTAAGGTTCATATTTATGTCCAAGTGATTATTAAAACTGCTAATCATTAATCAATCCTATTTATTTGTGGCATTAGTAGACCACAGTGACACAAGTAAATACAGTGAGTTAGTTTTACCTGGGCACTGGTACGAGAGCTAAAGGTGTAAAACCATTACCAAAATAAATCCATGTGGTCACGAAATGTTTGCCATCAACCTGCACAACAACCTAGCAACTGGCTGACTTCCATTTTCTGTGAGTATTGTGCTGTGCATGCAACTTTTCCTAGCAGAAGGATAATGCAGTGTTTGTTCCAGTGAAAAGAAAAAACCTTGCATCAGGATTTTGCTTGTTCTCGCCCAGCCGAGGCCACAGGATCGGCAGCGTTCCCGCTGTGCCCGTTGCCTCTGTGCCCTGCCGCCCTCCTGCCCAGCCACCACCATCTGTTCCCTGGCACAGCCTCTGCCCCCCATGCAGGTCAGGCCCAGAGTGCTGACACCCTCACACCACATATGCAGGGGGGAGGAAGTATCTGTGTGTGTTTGTGTGGTCATCCATACATGTGAAGGCACAATCACATCACTAATGAAAAAAATGTAAAAACCATGTCAAAATTTTACTGAGAAAATTGCTGCTTAAGCTGTCCACTGTAAACCGACACACTTTGGCAGTGCACTTGGTGATTGAATCAGATATTCTCCCTCTCACTTAAAATAAGACACTGGATGGATAAAGTGGAGACAGGCTTAAATCCCTTACACCTTAGGGTCCATGTGCTCCAGAATACAATCTGGTGAGTACAAAGGTTTTGTCTGAAGCATGGTGATCACTTTTAGCACAGCATTCAGCTCTATACTTTGCTATTTAAGGCCGACCACACATACATAGTACAGTGGTCTTGATGTGTCAGTAAAAGTGTAGCTTCTCTGAAGCACTGAAACTTAAAAATAGCAAACAATGATGTGTGTGATTTTCCAGTATGTTTTTTGATTTTACAGTGTATGAGAAGGCCCTAATATACAACAAGTCTGCAATAATGCCACACTAGCCCTTCAGTAGTTAAATTAAAAAATAGTGAAATAATGTCTCTGAGGCAACAGAAGAAAACTTTCTATTCCGCAAATATTGAAAGTGCATATCCTAACTATGCCACTCAGTCACGTACAGTCCTAAGTGCATGCAGCTCAGGCTCAGCCTTCACATGGTGTCACAGCTGGAAACAAGAAGACTAACAGTACACAACAGGACAGAAGTGTGCATATTAAAAGAGACAGTCATGTTTGTGTGTTTACGGACACTTGCTCCATACATAATGCTGTAGCTGGAAATGAATGTGACTCTGAATCCAAATAAGGACAAACAAGAATGGCAGGATTTTGAGGACTTAAGGCAGCACTGTTGGGATCACCTGATGACATAAATATGGAAATCAATGGATATCAGCAGAGAGGTGGCATAAGATGAAAATCTATTGAAGATAAGAGCTCGACAGATGGACAGTCAGAGTTAAGGTTAAGGCAGACTCGTGTACACAATCACAGTAGTGATAAAAATGTGAAAAAACTGTGGGCGCTTCCGTTTATGATGCTTAGATGTGTGTGTCTAGAGGTGTCAGCAGCTCGCTGAAGAATGGTGCTGAGGCCGCTGAACTCATTTTCCCTTCCCTAGCTTCAACCCTTGACCTTTGACCTTCAAGGTCAGAATTGCCCCCTCTCTCCTGTCTCCATCCATCAGGCTCTCTGTCCAAAACGGGGAGAGCATCTTTTGTAACCAACCCACCTCTCATCTCTCACCTCTTTTGTTTTAACCTCTTTAGCCATCAGTCGTAGTGGTGGAGCTGGGGGGGTTGGTTTATGGCCCTGGTGGGTTATGGGTACTGGTGGGAGGAGGAGGAGGAGGTGGGGCTACAAATCTCCCGACTCGCACCTAAAGCTGTCAGTGGTGCTCTGGGGGCCCGCGGGCGTCAGCCAGCACGGTCACCTTGGATTGGTGGACGAATGAGATGGAGACACACACACAGGCACACAACACACACACCAGTGCGAGACAGCAAACAGAGAAGATCTCGCCATCAACAGAACGATCCCCACTTCTACACAAAAACGGACACACACATGCATATACACATATACATCGACAGACAAGCAAACACTGAAGTTGTCCCTTTCTCTCTGTCACACACACACACACACACACACACACACACACACACACACACACACACACACACACACACACACACACACACCTCACCTCCTCTCACTGTCAGAAACTTGATTAATATTCTAGAAGAGAGGAGGGAGGCCTGGGTGTGTTTACACGGATTACTGCAGACTTTCTCTTTCCCTCCTTTCTGTCTGCTCCCAGCCAGCTAACCACCCTCTTACTGGGAGGTCGCCTTTCTCTCCCAGCTGGTTCTCGCCTGAGTGGAGCACTGACCATGATAACCAGATCAAGATGACTGTGATGCGTCTGTTAATGAAACGGATGCTTCTTCTCCCAGGTGCAGGCTGGAGAGAATGTTGAGATGCTCCCCCGACTCTCACCACATCACCCTGCTGTGCTCCGAGGTGCCCTGCAGCGGGGCGTCCTGGTGAGGTGTCGGTCAGGAGGGATGCTGGGTAAGTTTGGTGGTGGAGTGATGGAGGTACAGGTGGAGGAAGGGAAGGTGTTAGTGGGATGGACTAACAGCCCCTCGTAGTCTGGGGTCATCCTGCACCACCCACCTTCCCACCCATCCACTCTCCAGCTCAGTGGCAGCTGTGTGGGGGTGCATCCTTTACAGGCACAGCAGGGGGTAAAGGTGGGTGATAGCATGTGTAAATGTGTGTATGTAAGTGTGTGTGTGTGTGTGTGCGTGCGTGCGTGCGTGCGTGCGTGCGTGCGTGCGTGCGTGCGTGCGTGCGTGTGTGTGTGTGTGTGTGAGAGACAGGGTCTGTGTTTCGTTACACAAACATTTCCCTATGACAGAGCAGCTTTAGAGGCAATTTTCATTGGTCGAGTTAAACCTCAGCAGACAGAAACATTTTGCCAAAATGACACCTAGCAAAGGAAGAAAGGGGCAGGGGAATCTATTTAATATTACAAAGCCCAAATAATAATCTAAAAACAAATATTGGATCTTCTGAGACTGACAGCATTGCCAGTGCAACATCTGTTAAGTGTATCTGTGTCCAGGTTTCTCTCTGAACCTCATGTGACACTCAGACTTTCCCTAATGAAACTGTTGTTGTCAACTCCTTATTGATCATTCAGGATTATTGAAGCGTGTGTCCTATTGCTGTAGGTTCTGTCAGTTTAGCTGTTTATTGGCTAGGAGCATTCAGTTCAGTTCTTAATAGCTAGATGCACTAACGTTGCTAAAAATAAAAAATAAAAAAGTACCACAAGGACAAGACAGTGAGCTGGCAGACAGTCAGACAGGTTGAAGATAGATCCCAAGATTTATATATTTGAAAGGGAAAACAGTCATGAACATCCCCCCAAACCTTTCATTGTTAACATCCATAAAAGTTTGAAGACCAGCTTCATGCTGTGACTTTGACCTACTGTTTTTCTGTGGAAAGATGGTTCATTCTTAATATTTTGAACATTCTCAATTTTAAATAACGAAAAGCTTCCACCAGCGATGTCTAACTTGGAGGTCTTATGGAGCTGACAGTAGGTACATGGATAATTTGAGGTAACAGACTGAATATATAATAGTGCATCTTCTTCTTTTTGCCAACATTATATAGGACAGTGGACAGAGACAGGAAACATGGGTAGAAGAGTAGGGAAATTACATGCAGTAAATGGCCATGGGCTGGATTCGAACCCAGGAACCCTTTGGGGACTATAGGCCTTGTTTATAGGTTGCTAGCTGAGCTATCTGGGCACCCCAGTAGTGCACATTTATGCTTGAGTTAAAAGTAATCACACAATCAGCAACCTGAGCTGTAACACCTGAATTCCATTTTTGGTGTGCAAACAAGAGTCTTTTCCAAAACCTGTAGCTGGTTTGTGCTTGCTGGTTGTGGATTGAAAAGGCTATGAGTGGTCATTAAACAAAATACCACATGTACTACAACACTGTACACAACAGAACCTAATAAACCTATATGTTACCTGGCCTACAGTGGCCTCATCCAAATAGCTGACTTCTGTAGGGATTCTGCCAACACTGATATCTCTGAAAAGTTCCGGATGCTACAGCGCATATACCCCCCGCTGCTGTTTAAAATGGCATGCCGTCACAGCCAGTTGGAAAGCAGCCATATTGGAAAGCAGAAAGTCAATTTGACAGCTTAATTGGTTGATATTTCTTTCTTATATTTCTTACACTTATGGACCATTTTTTTCTATGTTACACTGACCGTGGTGTCAACAATTACTCTGGTGATTATGTTTTCTTAAATGAACAAATGATGTTTCAAATTACAGCAACACAAAAGAAGTTGTAATCAAACAGCATGATCTTTCAAATCGCTGTTGCCTGCACCTATCGGTTCAGTACTCAACAAGCACAGGGGTATGCCAAAAAGAGCAGGCTTTACTGGCATGCGTGATGCTGCCAAACCAGGAGTGAACATACAAGATATTGTGGATTGTCACATGATTTACAAGTAAAAATTAGCACTATAGTTAACAATCAACTTAATGTGCATCGTTCAGAAAATATGAAAGCTATAGTGAACCTGTTTATGACTATATGTTGAATTAGTTCAGGGAAGAATAGTGGAAAAGTAAGATTTGATGATGTGCGGCTGGAGTCAGATGAAGGAAATTCTATAGCAGGGATGCTTCAAGCTAGTGCACAAGAGTAGAAGAATAAAAACTATGACCAGCAATGAGCACAGTTAAAGTAGCAAAACATCAAGGTAGGTAGGTCAGCCATCTTGGATTCCTCACCCAATCAGGAGAGTGGATATTCAAGCGCACCTCAATCTCCTACATTACACATACTGTATATTATGAGAAAGTCTAAACTGCACTTTTTGTGCAGAAACAACTTACATTGGTGGCAAGTTTCCCAGCTTGCAGTTGCTGTAATTCCACTGACCCATCCACAAAAAACCGAGGAGACTTTATACTTTGTGATATACTCCATTGCTGTACTGTCTTCCTGCCAGCACTTGTTTTTGCATTGTGTCTGTACATAGGAGACAGCACTATCTAAGTTTAAACAAGGTTTTGTAGTAGACATGAACTAGACAGAACAGTAGTCATCTGAAGCCATCTGTCATTGTTATTACTTTTGTTGTGCTTCTTCTTCTTCCTCTTTTGGATTAAACTGAGGGAATGCAGCTACTGCCCCCATCTGTTTTAACCAATATGACAGCATTTCTGCACAGCTCTGTACAGCTGGTACACACTGTAGTGTGAACACATTTAGCCCCGCCTTTCGATGCTGCTCAGACTTTCTTATGGACTTGCTGCTTAGGTAGGGGAATCAGTGTGATTAGATGAGTCATTCCATCTCATTTCAACAAATCTGAGGAAATTTTGTTGCATGACCTCCTCTGATCATCTCCAAACTTTTTTTTTAACTATCCCAACATAAGAATAGATTACTTGCAAAGTTTTAACATCATATGATTGCTATTTGCTAAGTTATAAAATATTTAAATCCCTATTTTTCCACTCGGAAATTGATATGTTAGGTAGAAAGGCTTGATTTAGGAAGATAATACTGGGAACTGACTGATGATATAGACTTACAAGTGATCTGAAGGGTTCAAACACCTTAACAATAGAGCAGGAAAAAAAAATTTGGAATGAATATACCCATTTCTCTGTGGTACAGGGCAATTTAAAAATTTGGCGAAAATGGCATTTTTCAAGAATTTAGGCATTTTTTTCACAAATTTTAATAAGTAACAAGGTTCATATGTTATAAAAATCTCAAAGTACCTTAAAAGTTCTCTCTAACCTAAAAATATCCAAGAGCTAGCTAGTCTCCTTAGACCTCAAAACGATGCCTATTTATGAAACAGACTGAAAAACACCATACATATATTGGCACAGAAACCAATGTGGGACATGGAGTAGAAACATGAAACTTTGTCTGTATAACAATAAACATCCGAATAATTGATATCTGAAGTATCAACATTGTTTCTTGAATCCTTCATGGCCAATTTAACCAAGAAATGCACTATGTTTTATAGGCGTTTTTTTAGGAATTCTAACTAATATATTGCAGTTAAAATGAGTTATATTGCCTTAGGTCCCATGTAAAACATGTAATTTGTCCCCAACTTATCACACCACTATTTCTGTCCTTTGAACTGCTTGAATTTCTCTGAAATCAGGCCATCATCTGCACCAGATATGTGGTACTGTCCACCACGGCGTGTTGAAGGAGCAGTGATTGGACAGAGGATGTGGGCTGTAGGCACCCACACTACGTCATCCTTTCTAGGCCATGTGAACTTCTTGCTGGGACCTTTTGGGTGCATGAATTTCACTTGCAAATCTTCAAATTCAGCTGATAAGTCAAATACGATACCGAGGCTGTCCTGAGAATGCAGTCTGGGAGTGATGCCATTTCTTCTTATTCAGTTACTGTATGAAAGAAAAAACAATGTCTATATAATAATTAACTTCAGATATGCCCTTTGTAACTTATACTACGATGCTGATGCTTCAGATTCATCTTTCATCTTTAGTTGGTCATGTAAATGGTTCCTAAAAACAAAAACGAGGATCAAAATGTATAGTAAATTGATTCAGCAGTTGCTCATCTTTGGCACAAGAAACAAATATGAAAGTAAGTTCACACATACTTCACACATACTAGTTCCTCCAAAAAAAATTTGAACCGCGTACCATGTATCCCACATGCACTTTTTAATGCCTAAAGTTAGGCTATTTTGGGTCTACACCTGAGTTCAACAGCCTATAAATCAATAAATAAGCTTTATTTTAATGTTTTAAAACTTTTACCTTATGCAACTTTCATTAGTAAAGAAGAAAATTCATTCTTTCAATGTCTTTTCACAAGAATAAGTCCTAAAATAGAGGCATGAAAAACCCAAAATAAAGTCGCCCATGAAATAATAAGGATATTTTGGGAAATTCCACAGTCCAGTATTTTTTTATTTTCATTCATTTCTATACTTTTCTCACCAGAAGGGTAAAAGTTTTGGAAGGGGAAAAAATTCTGACCATGTAAAAGGAGTATAAATTGCTTTTTTTAGTAGTTTAAAACCCTAAAATCATAGGCGAGGATTAAGTTTGGACTGACTATGGGTATTAGATTAGATCATTACTGCTTATACTGTATGTTTATAACCATAATACTTTGCATTTGTTCATAAAATTACCCAAATAAAGCCCAAAAAAAATTTTGGGAGGATCTGAGAAAGTGGTGCAACAAGCATTTGTTGAATTGACATGGAATGACTCAGATTTCTTCATGTCCTGGTGGAGATCAGACTGAACGGTGAAATTTTTCTGGATTTCAATATCTTTTGGGATGGGAGGAGTTCTGGTCTTGGTAGTGTGCAGGGAGCCATCCAGTGCAGGTCTTCACAACAGACTAATATCGGCTTTGTATATCGGTGCAACCCTTGTTGGCATCCAGCCTGGCACTGAGCCCCACGACTTGTCTGAGCACATCAGCAAAGCGGCCAGTCAAACACCCAGCACCAAGGCAACACCGAGCCTCCCTGCCCAGGCCAATCCATGCAACTCAGCAGCAGAGCAGTTACACTGGCCTTACCAAGGGCAAGAAGGGAGGGAATGAGTAAATACTGTGATGTAGACTTTTCATCCACTCACTCAATTTTATGAGTCTGCTTTTACATATTGTGTTGTTCTGTGGTTATCAAAGCTACTAAAAAATGGCTTCTTTTTCTTAAAGGCCCTCATCAACTGGTCCTTGATAGCACCAGATGAAATTACTGACTGTTTATGTGGTTCTTAATATACCACATTTAGGCAAATTCAACTAAAAACCTGAAAGTCTTGGCAAAGCAGGACTTTCATCCATCATAAACAAAGTCAAGTTTACTGGTAATAGTGATGAGCAGATATTCACAGATTAGGTCAGTTAGTTGATTAATGAAATACACCTGTGTAATGCAACTTTTGATTTGTTCGACGGATGATGGATGCATATTGATTATTTAGAAAATAAAAATGGTTTCTATCATGTTTTTTGTATTATGTTGAATTTGATTTGCTTTATAATTAATCCATGAAAGTTCCAAAGCACAGTGAAAGTCTGCGTGAAAGTGAGGCTTCTAAATTATTTATGTGCATACACCCATAATTAATACTGACAAAAATATAGAGTCACTGGCTAATGTAAATGTTATCTCTTGTCATTATCAATGACATTATATTTGTATTTTCTGGCAATGATTCAATTTGTTATTAAAGCTATTTACATAATCAACCTACGACGATCATGATTTTGATTCATTTTTAGAAACCATTGTATTTAACATACCTTTTTTGCCAAATATATATACTGTAAAAAAATTATTAGACTAAAATATTTTTTGAAATTGACCTGTACAATGTAAATAAAATATAACTTCTTTTTATACATATAAAAATCAATGTTACATTAATAAACAGTTTTTTTTTAAAAATTGTAATCTAGATTAAAAATACAATGTTTAGAAATTGTCTCGTAAATGATCAAAAAAAAATTCGAAACTGACATAGTTTCCAAATTGTTGTGTTTTTGTCTGTTGTTTAACTGAGCAAGAACAGGGGAAAAAATAGATAACAGGACATTTAACCAGCTTGATTGTCCACAAACCCTCCTCACCACAAAGACATCTGGAGTCCTCGTATTTCCTGCAATGTTTGACAAACCGCCAGTAAGACAGTCTTGCTGGTGGTGCACAGCGGCACAATACTGATGTGTCATCTAATTTCACATCACACTGTGCTACTACAGAAAAGGAAGAGGAGAGGAGGGAGTGCAAGGATCGGACAGTATGGAAGGTACAGAGAAAGAATGGGAACTGGGGAAGGAGAAAGGGGGGCTGGCTGCAGAGGGAAAGAAATCTCTGTCTCAGCAAAAGTTTTCATTAAAATTTTGAGACAAATGATCTCTGTGTCCTTCTCCTGAAGCTGCCTGGGGCGTCATGCTATTTCTATGCAAATAACAACCTCACGCCTTTGCTCCTATTATTTCTGCTGGAGCTGCTGCAACATGACCCAAGAGAGAAGGGGAGGGAGGAGGGAGACGGGAGAGGAGAGAGAGGGAGGGTGAGTGAGAAAGGGTGATATGAAGTGAGAAAGAGAAATAAGAAGGAAAATGCAGTAAAGGAGGAAGAGGGAGAGAAGGAACAGCAGAGAGGAGGAGGGAGGAGGAGACAGTCAGACAAGCAGAGTGTGTGTATATGTGGTTGTGTGTGTGTGCAATGGACTCACTGAGGTGTGAAAATATATAACACTAGGAAAGAGAGAGAGGGAGAGATGGAGGACTAAGAACAACACAAAGACACAGCCATAATTTGTTTGGAGGCTGCCTTTCTTGTAATATATGACACCCTCAGCACGGGTGCTTCCTCACTGCGCACTATTGTTTAACTGTATAGCACTTACAACACTATCAGGACCAGTCCATCTCACGTACACACACACCTCAGGATTTACGTACTGGGCTGCTCCACTACTGCAGTCTGCTGCAAATGTAACACAATATGAGAAAACTGAAAGAGCACATGCATAAATATATAACAGTGTATGATATGAAAGTGCACATTCGGGCTGCTTAATGGGACTGTAGTTACACCCACACTGTTTCGACATATGTGATGCATGAAATGTCGTGAAGTGGCCATTTGGCTGGAAATGTTAAAATAATGTTAGAAATGAAAATACTCTTTGTCAGGGGTTACATGAGGAGAAACAGCTGGCAGTGTGACCTGACTAGATGTGCACCGGGCCTTTACTGACCCCCGCTGTACATATCAGTTTCATGACTTCATTAGGCACCCAGAAACCAACCACCACTCTCCAGCTGAAATGATTAGTTGATGAATTATTATTCATTTGATTACTTTCCCAGTTTTCTATCATATTAAGCCTTTCTTCTTTGGTAGTCTCTGCACGAGACTCTATCTGTATCTGCTGCCCTCGTCCATTTTAAGAAGGTTTCAGACTGACACCCAAACTGGAGAGGCTGCCAGGTACAACTATGACTAAAATGGATTTCTCTACATCAGTCAGATCTAAGATGGGGTGATGAAGTTGCAGTTAAGATTTTTTTTTACAACAGATCCACTAACACCAGTGTTTCTTGACTCACTGTTAAAAGGTTGTTGATGATATTGAAGAACAATGTTTTGTGACCTAGGCTTGTTGTATTTCCAAATTTTCCCAACTGTCTCTGAACCACAGAACCCAAGTTCCTTCAGTTTCTGACAGTTCATACTTTGAACAATGAATTTATTAATGAAGAAAACAATGTCACTCCCAATAATAATGATAGTTAGTTCTTCTGAGAAGAAATAATGCCGAGTGTAAGACCTGACCTTTTTCAAATGTCTAAAAAAGTCCTTTAAATATCTTCTAAAAATCACCAAGAGAGATCAGCATTCAGAGGCAACAGGATTTACTGTTGACAGAAATAGCAGTGATTGACACTCCAAGAAAACCCAAAGATACTGAGCTGTGCATCTTGTTTTCTGCTGTGAGAGTTGGTCATTTTTCCACACCTATAGGGCGTACTATTGGAGTAACAGTTGACACCATTATACTTTTCTGAATCTATTGGTCAAATAATGACATCAGGCTACTATATTCAGACTATGTTCAGACTTTGCCCTTTTATTTTGTGATAGATTTCATGCATATTATACCTTTATGTATTGTTGTTTTTCTGATACACCTCTTTCAGAAGTTATACTGCTTTGAGTTTATACCAATATCTTTTGAATACTCCACATATCATTTTCTACAAAGCATGTATCTCACACCAAAGTTACAGGTTATACTTTGTGATCTTCCAGCTGTGTGTGTGTGTGTGTGTGTGTGTCCTCCACAGACACACATCATACCATCAAAACATCAGTGATTACTAGAATATTCCTCATTATGTATTTAATACATATGTTTTTAACTCCGGTCTTCAGTGTAATAGCCTTTGCCATAATTATATCATCTTTTATTTGTATCACGATACCCAAGCTATGACACGACAGTGTGTGCCTGTATTGCATATAGACAGTTCAAGCTGGGGTTCACATCCCTGCCTGGGCCTGGGACTCTTTTTGCATGGAGTTTGCATGTTCTCCCTGTGCCTGTTCTCCAAGCACTCCAGCTTCCTCCCACAGTCCAAAAACATGCTGAGGTTATCTGATGATTTTAAATTGTCCATAGGTGTGAATATGAGTATGATTGTTTGTCCCTATATGTAGCCCTGTGATAAACTGACGACCTGTCCAGGTGTCCCATGCCTTCAGCTTAAGTCAGCTGGGATAGACTCCAGCCCCTCATGACCCTCGTGAGGATGATGGTTGTATGAATGGAAGCTAGGGTTTTGTAGCTGTTAAATCTAAAATCTAACAAGAACAAGCAACAACTGTTATTCTTGCAAGATTTGCAGGATGATTTAGGCCTAGAAAACCAGTGGTTCAGTGTGTTGTCTGCCTCATGTTCAAATTCATAAAGTTTATGCTTGTCCTGGACTGGTAAAGACAAGCAGAATCTGATCAAATTCAGCTAATCTCTGATGTGTTTTAGCTATAGTCACATGACAAATGAATGAAAATGATGTACCCAGTTCATTGTTGTTACTGTTTAATGGTGCAGAAACATTGTACCTGGATCTCCTGTACCACCGGTGATGTTTTGATAGAGCTGCAAAAACTCCATTTGCAAGCCTTTTAGTTGAGTTCAGGAAACGAGAGCGTTGAATAAGACTCCGGAAAGAGTATGGTTTTGGATAAATTGTTTTATGAAAGCAAACACAAATCGTTGGTCTGACATGTACGGAAACCTGAAGACTAGTATTTTGCTGACTTTTTTCTCATTGTAAGAGAGAGTAGCATTCCAATATGGGAACATGTGAATATTTCCAATAATGAATCCAAAGCAGATTTGTCAGTAAGGTACATCGTTGTGGATTTAAATGGGTGTATGCCATACAGCAGTAGTATATTCATAGCTTAACTAAGTGCACTTTGCATATAGAGTTGATGTATTGTTCATCACACCATTCCTTACAGTTTTTCTCCTCACCTATTCTCCAGAAATGTCACCTTGTTACTTTGTAGAATATTTTTTACTGAGATCTATTTTCCTTCTCTCCTTGTTGAGTGTGTTTTTATATTCTTTTTGGCCTCATATCCTGAAAGAAAATAATGTGGACTTCTTTTTTATAAGAAAGGTATGCTGCATGTCTTGTGTAAACATGTAGCAGCACATGTGAATAGAAGTATGAAACCTTCAGTGCAAATTCCATTCATATTCAAATAATCCTGGTTTTACCATATTTCCATCAGCAGATAATGTCAAATAATGAATATTGATAAATGGCAGCATGTCTGAAGCCTACAGCAGCTGTTCAGTCTCTCAAGATCTGTCTTTTCCTTTTTATGGTTTTCCATTGCATTTACAGTATGATGGCACAATATAGTATTCAGTATTTAATCTACACTGTGCTGAGTGCATGTATGTCGATTACACACGCACACACACACACACACACACACACACACACACACACACACACACACAGGCATATATACAGGCATATCCAAAACTATGTTTTAAGACAGCAGCGACACTCACAATGGAAATTTTTGGTTTATAAATATTTACAACTATACAAAATATAATTATTCCGAAAAAAATTGAAAATGAAGTCTGTATGCACATTGTAAAAAACTGTGCGTGCATGCTTACTTGCATGTGTGCGTGCGTGCGGGCATGCATGTGCGTGTGCATGTGTGAGTGTGTGTGTGTGTATGTAATAGCATTCACACACAGCCAATGTTAGCTTCTGAATGAGAGACATACAAACATGTACTCAGAACCTACCCACTCAGTGATTTTCTCTGCTATCAGATGAGTGAGGGACTTGGTGAAAGACAGAGGACTGTGTCTGTGAGTGTTGGTGTGTGTGTTTGCATACATTGTTCAAATCAGTCGCTTTTGAGCCTAAGACAAGTGATGTATTCAACATGTATGAACTGTGACAGAGCTAAGGGTTAAGAAAGGTTTGGTCATTGTTAAGGTAAGTTTACACCTTCAGGTGTCAGAACCGTTCTGCAGCCATCCAAACATGTTTCAGTGTGTGTGTGTGTGTGTGTGTGTGTGTGTGTGTGTGTGTGTGTGTGTGTGTGTGTGTGTGTGTGTGTGTGTGTGTGTGTGTGTGTGCACGCATCCACCTGTGCAGACAGCACCCTGCTGGCTGACTCACCTGCTGCCCTGCAGGGGGTAACTTGCTAGCAGCACTGCTAACCTAAACAGCTAGTGAACTGTGAAACAACTGCAGTCAAAACATTGAGCGGATTGGATGCTAATTATGTGTGCTGCCATATGGTGCTAACTGACCTGTGTACACCAAAAATGTGTTTGTGTATGTGTGTACTGGTGGAAAAAACGCAGACCTGTGCTGCTTCAACACTTCAGTGCTAGTTATTAGCGGCAGCAAATTGAATCCATTATATTGAACCAGTTTTTGCAAATTACCACACACACACACACACACACACACACACACACACACACACACACACACACACACACACACACACACACACACACACACACACAATGCAAATTGCCATTTTTTATTGATGACCCCAGAAGCTGAAGGTACTTAAACAGTGATAGAAATCAGACCACTGACAATACAAGAACATACTGGCACATAAACAAATCTGTATTTCAGTTTCTCACATCCCTCCATATGTCATTGTTCATGGATAAAGAAGACATGGATTTTTTGAGGGGCACAATAAGGAAGAAAAAATGTATGTAAAATGCACCAGCTGTTGTCCAGCCACAATGTAGCCACACCTTTACAGGTGAAACACAGGCCCAGAATAGGCTATATTTTAACTATTCACATCATTTTTGTTAACACCTTGACATGTAGATCCTGGTTTAAGTTTTAAAAGACAACAAAAAAAAACACACAAACAAAAAAACATGGAAACATTTTTTCTGAGCTTATGGTAAAAGTAGAGTGCATCAGATGATTTAATTACAGGCTGGATCAAATCAAATCAAATTTATTTATGAAGCACTTTAAAACAACCAAGGTTGACCAAGGTGCTGTAAAGAAGAGTAAATACATGGTCAGAAGACAAAAATAATAGAACTAAAAACAAAATACACAATAAAACATAAACAATAAATAGATTAAACAGACCGGGCTACAGGGATGGATTGAACGTTATTTCATTTGGTCGTTTGACCGAAGGGCCGGTCCACGTCTGGGCCAGTGCGCTGGTATTTATTAAATAATTTTGTTTATTTATCCATATGCGGCTGAATAGGATGAGCATCCAACCATTCATCAGCCCTGTACAGGCAAGCAGGCACGCAGGCCCACATGCGTCACACCACACGCACGCTCAGCCCCGCCCTCAGGTGACAGCTCTGGGCTGAATAGAGTTTAGACTTGATATCGCGGTGTGTGCAGTAAAGCCCAGCCAGGCAGTTGGAGATGGAGAAGAACGTCAAAAAACGTAAAAGAGGTGCTGAAAAGCTCAGAGAAAAGAGAAGCTCTCGAAGCGTCAGCCGGACAGAGTAAAACAATAACAGAAATGTTTGCTGTAGCCGCTGCCGGTCCATCACAGGCACAGGGGCCACCTGTTGATAAAGAGGCTGAGCCAACAAGCGAGGATGAGGATGCAGATCGATGTGAAGAAAGTGAGGCTGGAGTGGTGAGCATGAAAGAATCCTACATCTTCGAGGATGTCTGAATGTGTTGCCTTTAGTAGAGAAATATCAAGCTGTTAGCATCGGTGGTCTAAACTCTTAGCCCAAGCCCAAGGTCTGTCCACAGTAGCCTTAGAAGCTAATTGGCTAGTTAGCCAAATGTTGCTGTCTCCTGCAATACAAATGCAACTCGTATTGGGCACAACAACAAAAACAAATTCATTCGGCCATGGTATAGAATTGCATGAACTTGAAAGAAGTCACACGCTCAAGCGCACCCTGGCTAGTTAGTATTGCCCTGACGACAGGACCTGAACGACACTCAAGACTTTGACTAAATTTCATATGTTGTCTATCTTTCAAAGGACAGAAGAAAGCTGTGTTTCTTCTTGCGTGTTTGTCTGCTGTATCGTGACGCGACGTGATGCCTTTGATGAGGCCCTAGTGTGGATTGGAAGAGTGGTACATTTACTACCTCAACATTGTTACTTTGGTTACTTCTTTGTGTAATTAGTAATTAGCGATGAAACTGTAATATATTGTAATTTTCAAAATTGTTTTGAAGTTGTAGTGTATGCGTGTATTTGCGTTGCAGTGATTCCACTTGCAGTATACTGTATGTGAGAAATTATTAAATACAGTGTACAAGTTCAAAGGTTTGTTGTGTTATGTCCTAATTTTTAGTGCCAACCAAGAATATACATGCACAACAATTCTTTGTCAACTCTTTGGCTTGTGTTTTTCCTGTGGCATGTTTCCATCACAGTGGAAGACTGCATCTGTGACACCAATACATAAAAGGGACTCCAAAGCTGATCCTTCTAAATATCGTCCAATCTCCTTGCTATGTGTCATCAGTAAGGTAATGGAAGCAGCAGTCCACAACCAACTGCAGAAGTATCTTCTACATAACTTCATCTCAGACAGGCAATTTGGCTTCCGCTCAAACCACAGCACAGCAGATCTTCTCGCCATCCTCTCCCAGTCATGGAACACCCACTTGGATAGGGGTAATGAAGTCTGTGTCATAGCTCTGAACATCAAAGGAGCATTTGATAAAGTGTGGCACAACGGCCTCCTTGCAAAGTTGAGATCAAGAGGAATTTATGGTAAACTACTCATCTGGCTGCAGAGTTATCTTAGTGGAAGATCAATCAAAGTGGTGTTATCAGGACAGTCATCAGATGCATCGCCTATCAATGCATCAGTATCCCAGGGATCCATTCTTGGTCCGCTGTTGTTCTCTGTTTTCATCAATGACCTTGTTGATTGCTATGAAAATGAGCTGTACCTATATGCTGATGACTCTACACTTTTTGATCCAATAAGATCTGCAAGTGAAAGAGATACAGTAGCTACCAGCCTGAACCGAGATCTCAACAAGATGAAAGCTTGGGCTGATAAATGGAAGGTGACCTTTGAACCATCAAAGTGCAAAGCCATGATGATTTCAAGGAAAAGAAAGCCATCAACCATCAGGTTATTCTTTGGTAACTGTGAACTAACAATAAAGAGTGAACTTGAGATCCTTGGTGTCACCTTTGACAGCAAGCTAGTCTGGGGAGAACACATCTCATCAGTCAGTAAAAAACTTGGTAAAGACTTGGTGCCTTGCGTAAGGTAGCTGGCAAATTGAACTTCAAGGGGAGAGCAACCATTTAGAAGGCTCAAGTGTGAAGCATCATGGAATATGCTTGCATGTCCTGGATGAGTGCTTCATCGACTGTCCTCAGCCAACTTGACTCTATCCAAAGAAAAGCACTTCAGATCATTGGTGTTAATGAAGCTGATGCTGCTGAAAAGTTAGCTATAGATAGTCTACATCACAGGAGGCAGGTAGCAGCAACAACGCTCCTTTATAAGATGCATACCAGCCACAGCCCTGCAGACCTGAGAGCTTTGTTACCTCCACAATATATTAGATGCCGCAATACAAGATCAAGCACCTCCATGCCTACCCATGCCTTATCAATGCCTGCTGCCAAGACTTTCACCTTGGACCGTAGCTTCCTTCATTCAGCCATTAGAGTATGGAACAATATACCAGATGCTGCAGTTGGGACCATTTCCCTTAAAGGAATCCAGAATTTCAAGTGCAAGATCCACCAGCATCTGTTACTAGTGCCTCCATAACTGGCATACTTTTTGACTGGACATGTTTGTTGCTAGGTAGGGATTGATGCCTGGATTTCAAGAGCACTTGTGAGTTATGTTCCGGCAGGACTTGCTCCTTAAATTGCTGGAGAACAGTGCGGTTACACTAGGTGCTGGCTTCTTCCGGTAGGGTTAGACCTTAGTCCAAGGGCTCTTTGAAACATGTCTAGTCAAGGACTTTCATTCACCATCTTTATGATCATATATATGTCATGGAGGTCATTAGTCTCTATGTTCTATGTTCACTTGAATTGTTACAGTGCCCGAGTGCTGTATCTAACTTGTTCAAGTACAGTTTTCATTTTCCACCTTTTAACTGAGCTGCAGTGAACCACTGATTGGCCCATTGGGATCCCTTTTCTCTGACGTGGCTATTGTTCACATATGCTTTTATTAAAAAAAAACAAAAAAACCCTACGTGACGTGAAAAGCCAAAGAAAAGTGTTTGGTTTTAAGAAAGGTTTTGAAATTAGAGAGTAAGGAGGCCTGTCTAATAATGGCCAACTCATGGTTTTCTTGTAAACTGTGGAGACAGTGGACATGTGCACAGTTCTGTTAGTGCTACAGTTGGGACACGTCAGTCTGCTGAGTTGGACTGAGTTTGGATTTAACATAGCTTCTGCATTAAAACCTGTCTGAGTCTGAGCTTCCCCTTAATTACTCACACTACCTGTTTTATATACAGTACACTGCCATTCAAAAAATGGGGGTCACTTAGAAACAACATTAAATGAATCAGATGTACAGTCTAGGATGGCCAGGTAGCTTAACAGGTTGAGTGGGGGATCCATAAACTGGGGTTATAGTTCCCATCCAGCAGCCAAGTGTTCGATTCAAGCCTATGGCCCTTTGTTTCTTAGTTACAACAATCTGGGTTAACAACTTCATGAAATATGATTTCAGTGATGCGTCATTCAATTTTTATCATGAAATACCATAAAATATAGATACTTACTCAGTGTCAGGACATTCCCCTATTGTCTTATCCCCAAAGCCTAATGAAGTGCTGAAAAACATTTAAAGAAGTAGTGCGGCGAAACCTCAGTGAAGCTTCAAACTGTGTTGAGAAAAGAGACTGAAATCTGCCAAGGTTGGGAATTGTGCAGATTTGGACAATGGACATGTTAAAAGATGGGATGTAAACAGCCCAGGTTTTTGTGCTCTGCCATAGTATGGGGGAAACAGGACTCTTGTGTGGACCCAAATATTAGCTTTAATCTGACACTTGTCGGCAGTGCAGCAAAATCTAAATAGACAAAATCTTTCCAAATTTTCATGATGTTATAAGTCAGTCAGTGTCAATGTAGCTTGTACGTCATCCCTTTGCTCATCAGTCTATATTTTAGTTGGATATGTTTGACTTTGCTGCTTTCTTGTCTTGTAATCATAGTTAGCTAATTAGTATAAGTAATGTTAACTTGGTATCTAGCAAGAAATGCTACTGAGCCCACTGACATTAACTCTTAAATCAGTAACATCCTTATTCGTCCATATATCTTACCATTTTCTGTAACTTATCAACCTTAAGCTCACAGGAGTAGCAGGTTATTCCAGATCTCTACAATGTTTCCAAGCTCTTCTGGTGGTTCTAACCCTTCCAGTCAGATGCCTGAAGCTCAACAGGCTCTTTCAACACAAAGGTTCTATTTCAGATGCTTGGATTTGACATCTTATTCTGTCAGTCACTCCCTAAAGCTCACAACCATAAGGGAGGACTGGAATATAGATTGATTGGTAAATCAAAATGTCTACCTGCTGATTCAGTTTCCTCTTCACCACAGGCATGTATGATGTATGTATTGCTACAGATACTGCTTTTCACTCACACATGCCACTTCACCCTCACTCATGAACAAGACCCCCAAGTTTTCATGAACTGTACCCAAAGTGAGGGATAGCCTCCTTCCCTTCATGCCCAACCTGCAGCGATGAAGCCACCCAGCAATGAACCGTGGCCTCTCACTTGGAAGCGCTGACTCGTATTCATGACTTTTTGTCATTTCTCTTCAACCATTTAACTACTGAATGATCAGATTGCCTTAGACATGAATTGACACAATCATCATGTTTGCAAACACTACAATTTCCAAGCACATGTAAATTGCATTGGTTTCCTGTGACCTGTTACATGGTTAACTAATTTTGGGTTTTACTGTTTGTTTGAAGCAAAGGCAGCGCTTGCCCTAAAAACTGAGGCATTCGGTGTCAGAGAACAGTGGGGAATACACTCCTGTTGGAAATTAGACAAACAACATCACTGTCATCATGAAAAACTTAACACTAATTGACTTTTAACTAGGTTTAAGCTTACCTTTTAATTTTTATTCTTTTGATCTTGATTTTTCAGTGATACTCTTTTTCTTACATGCTGATTGTGTAGTTTCTGTTCTGTTACGTTTATTGTCCCATTTAAAGCTTTTAGGTGAGAGTGTAGCCAAACAGATTGTTAAAAGCCCTTGAGTTATAGTAGTCATTTATGATGTTGAGATATGTAATTATGAAACTTGACTTGACTCATGTCTGTAAACTGAATGATTAATAGTATCAATTATGATGAAGTAAATATAGTTTTTCCTATCAAAAACTGATGAAGAACTAGTCTTGCTATAGCCTGTAAATACAGACATAGACCTCCAAGTGAGAGTTCAGAAGGTGCATTGATGGCTGCAACAGAAAGCTCTAATCTGATAGGGGACACCCCCTATATCAAGAAACTGACAGTACACACCCTTGACCACACCAAACACAAACTGAAAACATGCTGTCAAAAGCCCAAATAGGTAGCTCTCATTCACACACACACACATACACACACACACACACACACACACACACACACACACACACACACACACACACACACACACACACACACACCCTTTCTCCTTCCTCCTTCTCAATCCATCTGTTTCACGTTTGCATTTCATGCCTGCCGGCATTTTTTTGAAGTGGCAATACTTTGATGCAGACTGAGGGATACATTATCATTATTTCAATTTCCATGCTGAGGTGTGTGTGTGTGTGTGTGTGTGTGTGTGTGTGTGTGTGTGTGTGTGTGTGTGTGTGTGTGTGTGTGTGTGTGTGTGTGTGTGTGTGTGTGTGTGAGACACAGATAGGAAGACAGAGAGGTGTACCAATATGCTCAGTGGTGATGCTGTCTTCATACTCCTGTGCTTTTGTGAAAATAAGGCATTGTAGGAGAAAGAGACCGAAAACAAAAGGAACTGAGGGAGAGGGTGAAGAAGGGAGATAGAGGGGATGACCAGAATGCAGATGGAAGAGAACCACTAAGAAGGGAAGAAGAAGAGGAGGAGGACAGAGATAGTGGAGAAGAGGAAGAGGCATGAGAGAGATAAAGGCAGCAGAAGAGAGTGCATTGCATTTTGACATGGCCGTCGAAAGCATAAGCCTCTCCTGCAGCTATGTGCTTTGTGCTGGGCTCGTCCACCTCTATCTCTCCTTCTATTTCACACTCTTGCTACTCACACTTGTTTCTTTTTTCTTTCTTCCATTTTAATCTCTCTCCATTCCTCCTTCCTCTCTGGCCCGTACAATAATTCATGGTAGAGCAGCTGCCAGCGCAACATCTTAAATCTGACTCAGTGGCGGACTCCACATTTCAGGTGGAGAAACAGAGATATTTCGGCAGCTCCTTTTTCAAGATTGGAAGAATCATAAGGCTACTTAGCAGCCAGGATCAGGATTTAAGAAGTCTGTCTTATTGATGACATACCAAGATGCTTTTAAAGCAGCAGCTTTTTTCTTTTTCTTTTCTTTGCAGTAATGTAGAATGCTTGTCTAAATTTAAAAAAATAATACTTTCAATGCAGTTATACAAACAATGGACAAGCAGAAAGTCAAGTATGTAGGTAAATTAGGATTAGGATATATTTTTAATACAAAATGTTTACACAAGAGCAAGGACGGCTGGTATAAATGGGCTAACAGGGCTAAGCCCTCCCAGGCCACAACAAAAAAGATGAGAAAATTATTTTTTTAAATAACGTACAACAGATTCTTTTAAGTTTAGGTGAAAACAAAGGTAGCAACGGCACCAATCAGTCAAAAGAAAAACATAGAATATCTCTAAATGGGCTTATTTTTTACAGCCCCAGCAGATACAGTTCGCTTTCATTCATTTCATTCTTGTAAGTGATTGACAGGTGTTATGTCCTGCCCCCGTGATTTACTGATCATTTGGGCTAACTTCAGTCAGCCCACAGGCCTTTGACGCGGTGAGAAAAGGTTAAGCTATGGCGGGCGTTAGCATGAACGAGGTGGATTATTTGCTTTCTTGTCCATTTTCCTCAATGTCTTTGGAGAAAAAGCTGGAAGTTAAGAGACTGGGATCACATCGACCATCGATGTGAGCTTCTTCTCAAATAAGGTAGGCCCATGTTGACCTGTTAAAGGACTGTGACACCTTGTTTTTGCTGAGGTCATCTGTTGTACTGAAGGCGTGTTTTGCACTACATGTCGCCAAACAGTTGTAATAAGACAGCTGCAGCAGGCTATCTGTGGGCAGTCGTTGCAGTTGGAACACGTTTTGTAGTGGTGTGTGTGTGTGTGTGTGTGTGTGTGGGCGGGTAATTATAGGGGTTGTGGGGACCTAATGTCCTCACAACCATAGGAAAACCAAAAGAAATGTCATTTGTGGGGACCTCATTTGGATCCCCATTAGGAGAAACAGTGTTTTCTTGGCCATGTTGTTGTTACTGAAAAAAGTAAAACTGCAAAAATGTTTCTTTAGGGTTAGGCATTGTTTTGGTCTGGGTTAAGGTTAGAGTTAGGGTTAGGGGTTAGATATGAATGGGAGTCAATGGTAGATCCCCACAATGATAGAAAAACACAGTGTGTGTGTGTGTGTGTGTGTGTGTGTGTGTGTGTGTGTGTGTGTGTGTGAGAGAGAGAGAGAGAGTGTTGATGTAGAGCACTAGAAAGTAGTGTACCTGTAATTGATGTAACTGTGTGTATCATAAGTGATGTTGCTTTTGCAGCTGTGCTAACCATTTATTCGGTATTATGCATTTGTTAGCCCACCCAACAAATTTCACCACCAGCCGCCACTGCACAAGAGTATAGCAGGAGAAGGAAACCCGTATAGGTGGGGTTTCCACCACACAAATCCTTTTGTGGCGAAGGTTTGTTTAGTTTAAAGAACAAAAGCAATTTAGTTAAGCTTAGAGAGGAGTCGTGGTTTGGATTTAGATAAGTACTTTTTTAAGGGTACTGGACCTTTGGTACAGTCATGGGGTGCTCAAGAGTAAAGGAAACAACACTGCCTGGAATTACAACAAAATGTAACTATGGGTCATAATAAGCTGTTTGTACAAATGACATGTGAGGTCATTTAGGACAAACTCAGCAAACCACATGAACTCTGAACTGTTTATGTATACTACCATTCAAAAGTTTGCTGTCACTCACAAAATTTCCTGTTTTCCATGGAAACCCACACTTTTATCCACGTGCTAACATAAATGCACAAGGGTTTTCTAATCATCAATGAGCCTTTCAACACCATTATCTAACACAATGTAGCATTAGAACACAGGAGTGATGGTTGCTGGAAATGTTCCTCTGTACCCCTATGGAGATATTCCATTAAAAATCAGTCTTTTCCAGCTAGAATAGTCATTTAACACATTAACAATGTCTACACTGGTTTTATGATTCCTTTAATGTTATCTGTATTGAAAAAATAATCTGCTTTTCTTTCAAAAATGAGGACATTTTCATGTGACTGCCAAATTTTTGAATGAAAGTGTAAGCACTGTAAATTTTATGAAAAAATGTAGTGGAAAATATTAGAAATATAGTATCTTCTATAGATTTAAAGTGGTTAGTGGGAACTGGAGAAACAGACCAGGAGGTCACACAGTTCTCTCACAACACTGTTCCCATGTTTTTCTACCTACCATTATTCTAATAAAAAGCATATGAGACTGTAGACATCTTTAGTTGATTCTTTCCATAAAATGACAAATCCCACCAATGCCCACTGAAATGTTGTTGTAAATTCCTTCTTGATTACATTGTCAGGGTCTGTCATCCTTGGGAGTATATCACATGCTGTTGTTAGATTGGAGAAACTTCAGCATTTCAATCTCCTGCATCAACATAACTGAAAAAAATGTGAAGAAAAAGCACAACTCTTTGTGTCCAGCAAAGTTTGCTAGCTGTATTTAAAATTGCATCTACTATGTGGAGTACACAGTGCAGTGTGCAATGTTAGGAATCTTAAATGTTTAGCGAATAGCTACACCATTTCAAATGAACAAAGTCTCCTCTCAAACATAAGGGATGACATTCCACTGTCTTTTTTTATCCATTGAACCCTGCTGGAGTCTCAGAAATGCAGCAGAAAAGCCATTTTAAAAGAGTTTTTATTAAATAGAGCATAAATCCTATAAAACCCTCTGCAGTAACATTTCAGTCCAATTGCATTCAACAGTAACAGAATTTGTGGTGACTTGATTTGATTATTTGGATGTATTTTGTATTCCTTCATAAAGCAGCTGTTACAGTCCAGCTCTGTCTCCAAAACATTTCGATACAACTAAACTGCATTTTGAATTACATGCTGAGGAAAATATACTGTGATCAGCATATCTTTGATATTTATTGTATTGTTTTCCAACTGGCAGTGCATTTCCAATGTAAAGTAGATGGGGTGTAATGTGTCACCCCTCATGTCATTGAAGAATGTATTTTAGCCCAGAGCATATGTTCCTAAACCTAACCGCATAATTTTGGTGCCTGAACATAACCAAACAGCAAGAGGAAACAAAACTTACTTCTTGTCGGATCACAACATCTGCTGCAGGACTTCTTGTTCCTCCTATAGCTGAAGATCGCTCTTTATGACTGTGGCTGGATGTTTGGGATCCTTGTCCTTTTTGTCAGCATGTTAATATGGTTAGTAGGCACCCTCCTCCACCTACTAGTGAGCTGCATAGGCTATTAACACCTCATTAAGCTGTGGTGATGACATTAATCAAGCTGTTTCTCAACTGTTTTTGCAGTGTGGTGAGGAACATTGTGCTGCCAGTGAGTTCTACTACCATTTGGAAGTGCAGTTGCCATGAGATGTGCTTGGTCTGTTGCTATGTTTTGTGTTAATGATTCTCAGAAACAGAGTTTCCTACAAGAACATTGCTCAGTGCATCTCACTGGACAATGCTCTTGTTGCCCTCATTGCCCTCATTTCATTGCACATTCTGCTGTCAGGTTTCCCACATGATGAAGAAAATGTGATCATCAGGCGGGGACATCTTCTTTAATTACTCTATAGTCCAGTTCTGTAAGCTGCAATGCTCTGTATGATCTGACACCTCTCTATCATAGCCAGAATTAAAGTTTTCAGCATTCTGTGCTACAGTGGTTTATTTGTGAGATCAGGCCACACAGGCCAGGCACATCAGTGAGTCCTGGGTACCCATGATGCTGTTGTCAATTCATCGGTTGTTCTTTGGTGGATTTATGTTTGGTACTAATCTCTGAGGTCCTGGAACACCTCACAAGACCTGCCATATTGGAGGTGCTCCAACCATCACAATTTGGTTCTTGTAAAAGATGCTCAGATCCTCATTTGTTCATTTGTGTCAATTTTTGAAGTTTCAAAAATGCACCCTTTACTAGTTGTCTAATATATGTCATCTCTTAAAAGGTACCATTGTTATGAGGTAATCAATGTTATTCACGGAATATCTATTCTGGTTTTAATGTTGTGGCTTATCAGCGTACATGTACTGAAGTGGACCTCCTACACATGTGCAGTGCTGCACCTTATATCAAATCTCTTCTCATTGGAGAGATATCAGGACAATATGGATATGTTGTGTTATTCTATAAGCTGCTGAAAATAGATTTGTGTGTGCAAATTTAGGAAGGTGGAGTGAAACTCACACTGTATGTTGAGTTTTTTGGTCATGTCAATTTGTAATTTTTCTTTCTGTAGGCAAGTATTAGAAATTCAAGTTTTAAAGGAGGATTAATTGATCACTTTTCCCTTAGAAAGACCTGATCAGGATTAAAGTTGTTGAAAATTTGTTAAAGTAAATATGACTCAACCAGAGAGAGAGAGGGAGAGAGAGAGAGAGAGAGAGAGAGAGAGAGAGAGAGAGAGAGAGAGAGAGAGAGAGAGAGAGAGAGAGAGAGAGAGAGAGAGAGAGAGAGAGAGAGTGAGTGAGTGTGTGTGCGCGCGCGCACTGGAGGCACCTCGCACCTTGCATAGGTCGATTGATGACAGACGGTGTTTTTGGCTTTTCCACTAACAACAATGAACTTCCTGCAGACAGCAGAACCTGTGAGCAGAGGAAGCTGAGGTGGGATTAAGCTGCTTATTTTAACTTACATTCTCGCTTTACGAATGTGGTATTGTAATATCTAAAGGGGGTGAATATAGCAATGCAGCCCCTGTTGGTCAGTAGTAATGTGTGCACGTATTTCCTTGGAGGAGACAGAGGCCAAGTTAAACAGCTCCAAAACTGCAGCCATTCTTGTCGGCACCCCTCATCAGGTCCAGTCATCCTCCATAACCAGCATCACCTTGTCCGGACAAGACATCCCCCTCCCAGTGGTAGTTACCAACCTTGGTGGGACACTAGACCCTCACCAGACATTCAACAACCATATCAAACATCTGTGGAAGTCATCATTTTTCCATTGCTAAAATACTGCCAAAATTGGTCCCACACTCACTTTTTTTCTGATGCACAGAAACTCATCCATGCCTTTGTCTCCTCCAGGCTGGATGACTGCAACGGACTTCTCATCTGGATCCATAGCAAGATTCTGCAAAAGCTCCAATAAATTCAAAATACCGCTGCAAGAATCCTGATGAGTGTGGAAGCAAGACCACATCATACCCATTCTCCATTCACACCACTGGCTTCCCATCTCCTTCAGAATTAAGGACAAAATCGCTCACCCATGAGTGCATTCATAGCAATGCTCCGACGTGTCCCCCCCACTTTTTGTCAGGGGTCATTTTGTCTCCAACACATTCAAATTCTTCACATGGAAGCCGTTGTAAACCCAGTTATTTTCAGTAGTATAGAAAATTCCGACGCTCCTGAACGCACCATCCGGACTCGGCCGAGAGTTGCACAGACACGCAGCACACCTTCGTGAGGTTAAAAAAAAAAAAAAACGCGCAGATGCTAAATTTGCGCCTGTGCCAAGTGGAAGCTCTGACCAGAGGCGTGCAGGGGCAAAATTTCGGCCCAGGAGAATTAGTACTATAGCGGCCCACAGACCCCTCTACTGATAGCTCAACAGCTTGAGCCTCTGCGTTTGGTGCGGTGGTTGTAAGTTCAAGCCCAGCTTGTGGTATTTTGCTGCTGTTCTTCGACATTTTCTCAAAGTGCTGTGGTCTCCGTCCCCCCCACTTTTAAAAACAAACTGACGCCCTTGGCCATTGGTATGCATAAAACCTCCACACCCATAATTGTGAACAAATCCGCACCACCAGAACAAAGCTCCAGAACAAGGGAGAAGAGCCTTGAACTCTGCCATGCTTATGGTTGCGCTGTCATATTTAGCAAAACAATGCGAAAAAGAACCTCAAAACAAAACCAAGGCAAGGAAACTGTCTGGTCAGACCGGAAACCTCTTGTAAACAAGGAAAAGATCCACAAATCCTGTGGAGACAAAACATTGGAGAAATATAGAGAAGATGGCAGCAAGAGGGACCCTCTTCCAGGTCTTGCTGTTAAACTGACCTGTACATCATACAGGTTTCTGTTACATTCAAAAAAAGTAATAAAGAAAGAAAGAAAGAAAGAAAGAAAGAAAGAAAGAAAGAAAAGGAAACATATCTGGTCAGACCAGCAACCTCTTGTCAACAAGGAAAAAAAACTCCAAAAATCCTCTGGAGAGGAAATGTTAGAGAAATCCAAGGGAAGATGCCGGCAAGAGGGACCCGCTTCCAGGGTTTGCTGTTGGACTGACCTTACAGTCATTCAGGTTATTGTTACAGTTAAAAAGAAAAAGAAGGAAACTTATCAGGGGCCTGTTTCACGAAGCAGGTTTAACAAACTCTGAGTTTAACCCTCAACTCTGAGTTGATCTATTCTGAGATAGAAAACTCTAAGTTTTCGGTTTCACAATGGCTGATTTGAGCTGGTTTAATCAACTCTGAGTAGTTTCACCCGGAGTTAAGCGCGTGCACCACAACTATAAAAAGACCACATTAGTGGAGCCCCGATTCGACAAGTCACCATGGCAACGGGGAAGCAGAGAGCTACGTTTTTTACACCACTTGAACTGGATATCTTAATGTGATCATATGGCGACTTCAAACACGTTTTTCGAAAGAAGTGCAACACCGCTGCAGCTGCAAAAGAGAGACAGTGTGGGAGAACATTGCTGCCCGGGTCAATGCGTAAGTTTAAATGTAGTCCTTTGAAATCACAATAATATTACAGGGTAAACTGTTTGAATGGTAGCCCATTAAGTTATTTCATTTAGGTGCAATCCTGCGGGGAGAAGTGCACGGGGCAGCAGCTTAAGATGAAATTTAAAAACATTGTTCAAACAGGTAAGACCTGCATAATCTCATGGAGGAAATTATTTTTGATCATGTTTTATATTGTAAAGTAGCCTAAATACCGTATTAGGTATGTGGCTGTTTGTATTCACTGAAACATGGCTAAATGACAACATCCCCGACTCAGCCATACAACTGGAGCAGCTAACATGCTACAGATCGGACAGGGCACTCATAGACGGGGGTAAGACACGAGGTGGTGAGGTCTGTGTTTACATGCCTGGTGCCAAGATGCTACTGTAGTGTGCAAACACTGTTCACCTTGGCAGAGTTTATTGTCGTAAAGTGCCGCCCGTTCTATCTGCCTGGGGAGATAACTGCGATATTGCTGGTCCCTGTTTATATACCCCCCACTAATAACAACAGTGAGAGGAACGCGACACTGAACGAACTGTATCAAGCTATCAGTGAACAACAGACATCACACCCAGATAGTTTCATCATCCTCGCTGGAGATTTCAACCATGCTGATCTCAAGACAGTCCTTCTGGAATTCCACCAACATGTGCATTTCCCAACAAGAGGAGATAGCATCCTAGATTTTGTCTACACTCCCCTTAAGGGAGCATACAAAGCTACCCCCCTCCCCCACATCGGCCTCTCTGACCACATCACTGTTATCCTCATGCCAGCATACAAGCAGAGAGTGAAAGTCACCAAACCGGTTCTGAAGCAAGTGAGAGTGTGGCCACAGGAAGCCACCTCTGCTCTACAGGACTGCTTTGGAACAACAGACTGGGGAATGTTCAAGCAGGCAGCAACCCACAACAATAACACTGACATTGAGGAGTACACAAATACTGTGACCACCTACATTACAAAATGCATTGACGATGTCACCCATGTGAAAATCATCACCACTCGGGCTAACCAGAAGCCGTGGCTGACAGGGGACGTCCAAAGTTACTAATGACCTTCTCATAGCATCAGATAATGGACTAGTCTCTATACTTGTTTTGTTAGATCTTAGTGCAGCGTTTGACACAATCGACCACATAATTTTATTACAGCGTCTAGAACATTCAATTGGCATTAAAGGGACAGCACTGGACTGGTTTAAATCCTACTTATCAGATAGGTTCCAGTTTGTGTATGTCAACAATAACTCTTCTGAGCATACTAAAGTTAATCATGGAGTTCCTCAGGGTTCTGTCTGAGGACCGATACTTTTCACATTATACATGCTTCCTTTAGGCAATATTATTAGGAAGCATTGTATTAACTTCCATTGTTATGCAGATGACACACAATTGTATTTATCTATGAAGCCAGATGAAACTGATCAGTTAGCTAGACTGCAAGATTGTCTTAAGGACATTAAAACCTGGATGACTTTTAACTTCCTACTGCTAAATTCAGACAAAACTGAAGTCATTGTATTTGGCCCCAAACATCTTAGAAACTCGCTTTCAAAGCAAATAGTTGCTCTGGATGGCATTACGTTGGCCTCCAGTACTACTGTGAGGAATCTTGTAGTTATTTTTGACCAGGACATGTCCTTTAACTAACACATAAAGCAAATCTGTAGGACTTCCTTTTTTCACCTGCGTAATATTGTAAAAATCAGGAACATTCTGTCTCAGAGTGATGCAGAAAAACTAGTTCATGCTTTTGTTACTTCCAGGCTTCACTATTGTAATTCCTTATTATCGGGTTGTCCAAATAGCTCTCTCAAACATCTACAGTTGATCCAAAACGCTGCTGCGAGAGTACTGACAGGAGTTAGCAAAAGAGATCATATTTCCCCTATACTTGCTTCTCTTCACTGGCTTCCTGTTAAATCCAGAATAGAATTTAAAATCCTTCTTCTGACATATAAAGCTCTTAGTAACCAATCTCCATCATATCTTAAAGATCTGATAGTACCATATTATCCTAGTAGAACTCTTCGCTCTCAAACTGCAGGCTTACTTGTTGTTCCTAGAATTTCTAAAAGTAGAATGGGAGGCAGAGCCTTCAGTTATCAGGCGCCTCTCCTGTGGAACCTGCTCCCAGTTTGGGTTCGGGAGGCAGATACCCTCTCTATTTTTAAGACCAGGCTTAAAACATTCCTTTTTGACAAATCTCATTGTTAGGGCTGACGGGGTGACCCACAGGGGGTTCGGCTTGTGTCTTCATTGCACAGCTGACTGCCTCTTGGACGTCTTGGTTCTGCCCCTAGTCATGCTGCTATAGGCCTATAGGCTGCTGGGGGACTTCTCTTGATGCACTGAGCCCTTCTCTATCTACCTTTACATTTAATATGTATACCGTTATTGCAGTACATTCACTCTGTTTCCCCCTGTGCTATTTCTCCGAGTGTCCCTGGTCCCAGAGCTGGATGCTTCAGATCTGCGGTCGATGTTCCACCAACCGGTCTAGTCTCCATCATGTCCACTGTGAGATGCTGCTGCTGACCTTCCTCCAGCCCTCTGCTTCCAACTCCCCTTTTTCCACCAGTCAACTCTGCATCGCCTTCACTATACTTGTTATGCTAACTTACATACTGTTTGAATTTTACTGCTAGCTATATATGGAGTATGTTTTATGTCAGTGCCATACATCATAAGAGCAAACTATGAGTCAGTTTTCAATGTTGGCTTATACTTTGTCTGTGTCACATATCCTGTCATGCATGTATCCAAATGTGTGTTGTGTTTTCCTTGCTTTCCCACCCCTCCCTCTTCTCCCATCCCTCCCCCTTGCCCTCCTCTGTCCTTCTCAACCCGCCCGGCCAGCAGGCAGATGGGTCCCCCCTATATAGAGCCGGGTTCTGCTCGAGGTTTCTTTCCTGTTAAAATGGTGTTTTCCTTACCACTGTCGCCTTTGGGCTTGCTCTGGGGGTCAGGCATATGGGTTCTGTAAAGCATCTTGAGATGATTTGACTGTAATTGACGCTATATAAATAAAATTGAAAAATAAATTGAAATTGAATAGGCTGCTGAGGGCCAGAGATGAGGCCTTCAGGGCTGGGAATGAACCTGGCCTGAGAACAGCAAGAGCCAAGCTCTCCCGGGGCATCAGAAAGGCAAAACAAGACCACACAAACAAGATAACCTCCCACTTCAGTGACAGCAGAGATGCGCGGAGCCTATGGTGAGGCATCCAGGCCATCACGGACTACAAGCCCGCGCCACAGACCTGCGAAAGCAACATCTCTCTGCTCAATAACCTGAACACCTTCTTTGCACGTTTTGAAGCACAAAACAACACCCACCCACGGAAAACCCCACCCCCTCCGCATGACCAAATTCTATGCCTGTCTGCAGCCAGTGTGAAGAAGGCACTCTCCACCATCGACACTCGGAAAGCAGCAGGCCCAGACAACATCCCTGGCAGTGAGCTGAAAGACTGTGCAGAGGAGCTGAAGGATGTCTTCACAGACATCTTCAACACTTCCCTGGAGCAAGCCATTGTGGCATCATGCTTCAAGACTGCCACCATCATACCTGTACCAAAGAAATCATCCCCAACCTGCTTTAATGACTACCGCCCTGTAGCACTGACACCAATCATAATGAAGTGCTTTGAACGACTAGTCATGCCACAGATCAAATCCATCCTCCCCCCCACCATGGACCCCTCCCAGTTTGCATACAGACCCAAAAGATCTACAGAGGATGCAATCTGCTCTCCACCCAGCCCTCACCCACCTGGACAATAAAGACTCATATGTGAGAATGCTGTTCATAGACTTCAGCTCAGCATTCAACACCATAACACCACAGCAACTCATCTGCAAACTGGAAAAACTGGGACTCAGCACCTCACTCTGCAACTGGATCCAGGACTTCCTCAGCCAGAGGCCACAAGCAGTGCGAGTTGGTAATAACACCTCCAGCAGCATCACCCTGAGTACAGGGGCCCCACAAGGCTGCGTGCTCAGTCCATTACTCTTCACCCTGCTGACACACAACTGCACGCCAACCCACAGCTCCAATCACCTGGTCAAATTTGCTGATGACACAACTCTGGTGGGCCTCATCACCAAGGGCGATGAGATACACTACAGGGAGGAGGTTGCACTCCTGTACACATGGTGTGGGAACAACAACTTCCAGCTGAACGTCAGCAAAACCAAAGAAATCATCATTGACTTCTGGAGAGGCCACAACCAACACCTGCCACTAACCATCAACGGTGCTGCTGTGGAAAGAGTGAGCAGCACCAAATTCCTGGGGGTGCACATCAGTGAGGACCTCTCCTGGACCACCAACACCACCTTCCTGGTCAAGAAAGCTTGGCAATGCCTCCACTTCCTGCGGAGACTTACGCGGGCAAGTGCTACACCATCTGTCATGACCACTTTCTACAGGGGGACAATTGAGAGCATCCTCACTCGCTGCATCATTGTGTGGAGTGGAAGCGGCACTGACTACAACAGGAGAACCCTGCAGCACATAGTAAATGCAGCTGAGAGAATCATTGGAATAACTCTCCCCTCCATACAGGACATATACATCACCCGCCTCACCCACAAAGCACTCACAATTGTGAACGGCACACACCATCCGGCACATAACCTGTTCAATCCCCTGCCCTCCGGCAGGAGATATAGGAGCCTCCGTTCCCGCACCACCAGACTCACCAACAGTTTTATCCACCAGGCTGTAAGACTGCTGAACTCCCTCCCCTTTACAACCCAGACCCTGCCAGGAGAGCCAACCGATTGGCTGGAGAATAGACCCCCCCCCCCCCCCAATACCCCCCCCCCCCCCCCCCATACAAGAATTCACTCTGGACTCTGACACACTAACGCACTATGTAAACGTATATCCACCCTGGACTCTGACCCACTGATGCTGTATGTAAAACTGTATATAGCCTCTGCTGCTATTATTGTCCATATTGTTGCTGTTAAATTACTACTGACTTTACACTACCACTGCACCATCGCAAACTGGTCAACTGGGACTCAGCACCTTACTTGCACAACAAACCTACCTCTCAGTACACTACTAATCTTTATCTTATCTTGTCTCTTATAAGAAGGTGGCTGTGACTCAGGTGGTAGAGCGGGTCGTCCAGTGATTGAAGGGTCGGCGGTTCGATTCCCGCTCTCGCCTAGTCATGTGCTGTTGTGTCCTTGGGTAAGACACTTAACCCACCTTGCCTGCCTTGTATGAATGCGTGTAAATGTTGGTGGTAGTCGGAGGGGCCGTAGGCGCGGATTGGCAGCCACGCTTCCGTCAGTCTGCCCCAGGGCAGCTGTGGCTACAAATGTAGCTTACCACCACCAGAGTGAGAATGTGTGAGCGAATGAATAATGGATTCATTGTAAAGCGCTCTGGGTGTCTTGAAAAGCGCTATGTAGTATGTAAGTATGCCTAATGGTAAGGCACCAGACCCGGACGGTTTCCCGGCTGAATTTTTGAAGCATTTCTGGCCGATGCTTGCTCCATTGTTTTTTTAGATTAGTAACAGAAATTAAAACCAGTGGTCACATACGGCCTCACATGAACACAGCAGCAATTAAACTTTTATTAAAGCCAGATAAAGACCTTACCCTTCCGTCAAGCTACCGCCCAATATCATTAATTAACACTGACATCAAAATTATTTCAAAGGCCTTGGCATCTAGACTAGAGACCGGGGGGGGTCGGGGGAGGTGGGGCTGTGGGCCGGTGGGGCACCATGGGGGTCTGCTATGGCCCGTTCTGTTGTGCGGGCCTTGGGGCTCTGGCTGTGTCGGGGGGGGTCGCTCCGGGTTAACTGGGCTGGCTCTCCGCTCGGTAGCTCCTGCGGGGGGGCGGTGTGGGCCTCCTTGGGCTGGGGAAGACAGTTCCCTCCTTTTGGTGGAGGTTTTCATGCATGCCAGACCCACCACACCGGCATCTACCAAAACTCCATAGAGTTTGTTCCTCCGGTCGCTGAGTCAGTGGAGGCTGCTGGGTTAGTGTCTGTGGATCTCACCTTGCTTCATCTATCCTTCCTGTAGCCTCCTGACATCTTCATGATTGAGCCTGTTGGGATTTTGTCGTATCTGGTGTTTGTGAAGGGTCTTAGATTTGTAACTGATTTCAAGGTGTGAATTAAAGAGCACAAATAAATAGAATGCACCTTTTCTCTCACAACACTGTCTATGCCTCACTTTTCTGTCTGTTCTGTTTACTTTATGTTTCACTTGGGTGTGCACAGCCCTCAATGGCATAATGTAGGAAACAGTTTGAAATAAACATGATAGGTTAATTTGCCATGAGGGCAGGTGATGGTCACACTCACAAATAAGAAAAAAATTGCATGAAGCTTACGTAATGACACCATGAGTGGTTGGTGTCATTTGTGAGCGGATATGCAGACAAAAAAAAGAAAGAAAAGTGCTATATAAATGTAACCATTATTATAAGAACCACAGTGCCTTTATTAGCATTTTTTTTTATCATTTATTTCCTTTGTCTAATTTGTGTGTTCTGCTGTGACTGTGCAATTTATTATTTGTCCTGTCTTTACACTTGTCCGTATGGGACACCGGGGAACGCAATTTCAATTCCTTTGTATGTTTAATGCATGTGAAGTAACTGACAAGTAAAACTGACTTGACTTGACTTGACTTGACATTTAGCCTACACTGAAGTATTGCACATTCTCATCCTTTTTAACAGAGCATGGCTAGACAGCAGCAGGATGGTCCCTCATTGTCCACTGCAAAGATTGACACAGTGAGATGGATGTTCAGGAAACACCAGAGGTTCATTCCATGGAATTCATGTGCAAATGTATAATTTAATGTCCTATGTATTCCCAGTTATCAGTAAAACAAATATACAAAATCCACTTACTGACAAAAATACAAAAAAAAATGGATACAGAAATGCAATACTTGTACCGCCAGATTAAGAAAGCAGATCTGGAAATTGAACTACTGGAGCACAAGTTAGAGGTGGGTGATGGTCACAGGTGAATGTAAACTATTGGAACATGAACTAAACTAGCTCTTTTTATTTTATTCTTTTATTAAATAAAGAAGATCAAATGAAATCTGTATCGTGTTTATTTGCTGTGGTGGTGATGATGGTGACTTAAACTCTAAAGTGAGTATTGCATATGTTGTCTCTGATAGCTCTGCCGTCTTGCATAGCGGGTAGGTGGAAAAATGTTGGCAAGAGGAACCCTCTTCCAGGGTTTGCTGCAGAACTGACCTTACAATCATCGAGGTTATTGTTACATTTAACAAGAAAAAAAAAAAGAAAAAGAAGGAAACTTACCTGGTTAGACTTGCAACCTCTTGTGAACATGGAAATATTCCAAGAAATCCTCTAGTGAAGAAACATTGCAGAAATTCAAGTGAAGATGCCGGCAAGAGGAACCCTCTCCTCGGGCTTGCTGTCAGATTTATCTTACAATCATACAGGTTCTTGTTACATTTAAATAACTAAAAAGAAGGAAACTTAACTGGTCAGAACAGCAGCCTCTTATCAACAAGGAAAAACTCCAAAAATCCTCTTGAGAGGAAACATTGGAGAAAACCAAAGGAAGATGTTGGCAAGAGGGACCCTCTTCCAGGGTTTGCTGCTGAACTGACCTTACAATCCTTCAGGTTATTGTTACATTTTTTTTTTAAAAACTACAAAAAAAGGAAAGTGATCTGGTCAGACTATCAACATCTTACCAACAAGGAAAAACTCCAAAATTCCTCTTGAGACAGAACATTGGAGAAATCCAAGGGAAGATGCCAGCAAGAAGGACCCACTTTCAGGGCCTGCTGATTAACTGACCTTATAATCCTTCAGGTCATTGTTATATTTAAAAAGAAAAAAAAGAAAAAGAAGGAAACTTATCTGGTTAGACTCGCAACTTCTTGTGAACATGGAAATATTCCAAGAAATCCTCTCGTGAAGAAACATTGCAGAAATCCAAGGGAAGATGCCGGCAAGAGGGACCCTCTCCGAGGGCTTGCTGTCAAATTTACCTTACAATCATACAGGTTGTTGTTGCATTTTTTTTAAACTAAAAAGAAAGAAACCTAATTGGCCAGATCAGCAACCTCTTTTCAACAAGGAAAAACTCCAAAGATCCACTTCAGAGGAAACATTGGAGAAAACCAAGGGAAGATGTTGGCAAGAGGGTTCCAGGGTTTGCTGCTGAACTGACCTTACAATCATACAGGGTATTGTGACATTTAAAAAGAAAAAAAAGAAAAATGAGGAAACTTATATGGTTAGACTCGCAACCTCTTGTGAACATGGAAATATTTCAAGAAATCCTCTAGTGAAGAAACATTGCAGAAATCCAAGGGAAGATGTCGATAAGAGGGACCCTCTCCTAGGGCTTGCTGTCAAGTTTACCTTACAATCATACAGGTTCTTGTTGCATTTAAATAACTAAAAAGAAGGAAACTTCACTGGTCAGAACAGCATCCTCTTATCAACAAGGAAAAACTCCAAAAATCCTCTTCAGAGGAAACATTGGAGAAAACCAAGGGAAGATGTTGGCAAGAGGGACCCTCTTTCAGGGTTTGCTGTTGAACTGACCTTACAATCATTCAGGTTATTGTTACAGTTAAAAAGAAAAAGAAGGAAACTTATATGGTTAGACTCGCAACCTCTTGTGAACATGGAAATATTTCAAGAAATCCTCCAGTGAAGAAACATTGCAGAAATCCAAGGGAAGATGCCGATAAGAGGGACCCTCTCCTCGGGCTTGCTGTCAAATTTACCTTACAATCATACAGGTTCTTGTTGCATTTAAATAACTAAAAAGAAGGAAACTTCACTGGTCAGAACAGCAGCCCCTAATCAACAAGGAAAAACTCCAAAAATCCTCTTCAGAGGAAACACTGGAGAAAACCAAGGGAAGATGTTGGCAAGAGGGACCCTCTTCCAGGATTTGCTGCTTAACTGACCTGACAATCATACAGGTTATTGTTACATTTAAAAAGAAACAAAGAAGGAAACTTAACTGGTCAGAACAGCAACCTCTTATCAACAAGGATAAACTCCAAAAATCCTCTTCAGAGGAAACATTGGAGAAAACCAAGGGAAGATGTTGGCAAGAGGGACCCTCTTCCAGGGTTTGCTGTTGAACTGACCTTACAATCATCGAGGTTTTTTTTACATTTAAAAAGAAAAAAAAGAAATAGAAGGAAACTTATCTGGTTAGACTCGCAACCTCTTGTGAACATGGAAATATTCCAAGAAATCCTCTAGTGAAGAAACATTGCAGAAAATCCAAGGGCAGATGCCGGCAAGAGGAACCCTCTCCGAGGGCTTGCTGTCAAATTTACCTTACAATCATACAGGTTCTTGTTACATTTAAATAACTAAAAAGAAGGAAACTTAACTGGTCAGAACAGCAGCCTCTTATCAACAAGGAAAAACTCCAAAAATCCTCTTGAGAGGAAACATTGGAGAAAACCAAGGGAAGATGTTGGCAAGAGGGTTCCAGGGTTTGCTGCTGAACTGACCTTACAATCATACAGGGTATTGTGACATTTAAAAAGAAAAAAAAGAAAAATGAGGAAACTTATATGGTTAGACTCGCAACCTCTTGTGAACATGGAAATATTTCAAGAAATCCTCTAGTGAAGAAACATTGCAGAAATCCAAGGGAAGATGTCGATAAGAGGGACCCTCTCCTAGGGCTTGCTGTCAAGTTTACCTTACAATCATACAGGTTCTTGTTGCATTTAAATAACTAAAAAGAAGGAAACTTCACTGGTCAGAACAGCAGCCTCTTATCAACAAGGAAAAACTCCAAAAATCCTCTTCAGAGGAAACATTGGAGAAAACCAAGGGAAGATGTTGGCAAGAGGGACCCTCTTTCAGGGTTTGCTGTTGAACTGACCTTACAATCATTCAGGTTATTGTTACAGTTAAAAAGAAAAAGAAGGAAACTTATATGGTTAGACTCGCAACCTCTTGTGAACATGGAAATATTTCAAGAAATCCTCTAGTGAAGAAACATTGCAGAAATCCAAGGGAAGATGCCGATAAGAGGGACCCTCTCCTCGGGCTTGCTGTCAAATTTACCTTACAATCATACAGGTTCTTGTTGCATTTAAATAACTAAAAAGAAGGAAACTTCACTGGTCAGAACAGCAGCCCCTTATCAACAAGGAAAAACTCCAAAAATCCTCTTCAGAGGAAACATTGGAGAAAACCAAAGGAAGATGTTGGCAAGAGGGACCCTCTTCCAGGATTTGCTGCTTAACTGACCTGACAATCATACAGGTTATTGTTACATTTAAAAAGAAACAAAGAAGGAAACTTAACTGGTCAGAACAGCAACCTCTTATCAACAAGGATAAACTCCAAAAATCCTCTTCAGAGGAAACATTGGAGAAAACCAAGGGAAGATGTTGGCAAGAGGGACCCTCTTCCAGGGTTTGCTGTTGAACTGACCTTACAATCATCGAGGTTTTTTTTACATTTAAAAAGAAAAAAAAGAAATAGAAGGAAACCTATCTGGTTAGACTCGCAACCTCTTGTGAACATGGAAATATTCCAAGAAATCCTCTAGTGAAGAAACATTGCAGAAAATCCAAGGGCAGATGCCGGCAAGAGGAACCCTCTCCGAGGGCTTGCTGTCAAATTTACCTTACAATCATACAGGTTCTTGTTACATTTAAATAACTAAAAAGAAGGAAACTTAACTGGTCAGAACAGCAGCCTCTTATCAACAAGGAAAAACTCCAAAAATCCTCTTGAGAGGAAACATTGGAGAAAACCAAAGGAAGATGTTGGCAAGAGGGACCCTCTTCCAGGGTTTGCTGCTGAACTGACCTTACAATCCTTCAGGTTATTGTTACATTTTTTTTTTTTAAACTACAAAAAAAGGAAAGTGATCTGGTCAGACTATCAACATCTTACCAACAAGGAAAAACTCCAAAATTCCTCTTGAGACAGAACATTGGAGAAATCCAAGGGAAGATGCCAGCAAGAAGGACCCACTTTCAGGGCCTGCTGATTAACTGACCTTATAATCCTTCAGGTCATTGTTATATTTAAAAAGAAAAAAAAGAAAAAGAAGGAAACTTATCTGGTTAGACTCGCAACTTCCTGTGAACATGGAAATATTCCAAGAAATCCTCTCGTGAAGAAACATTGCAGAAATCCAAGGGAAGATGCCGGCAAGAGGGACCCTCTCCGAGGGCTTGCTGTCAAATTTACCTTACAATCATACAGGTTGTTGTTGCATTTTTTTTTTAAACTAAAAAGAAAGAAACCTAATTGGCCAGATCAGCAACCTCTTTTCAACAAGGAAAAACTCCAAAAATCCACTTCAGAGGAAACATTGGAGAAAACCAAGGGAAGATGTTGGCAAGAGGGTTCCAGGGTTTGCTGCTGAACTGACCTGACAATCATACAGAGTATTGTGACATTTAAAAAGAAAAAAAAGAAAAATGAGGAAACTTATATGGTTAGACTCGCAACCTCTTGTGAACATGGAAATATTTCAAGAAATCCTCTAGTGAAGAAACATTGCAGAAATCCAAGGGAAGATGTCGATAAGAGGGACCCTCTCCTAGGGCTTGCTGTCAAGTTTACCTTACAATCATACAGGTTCTTGTTGCATTTAAATAACTAAAAAGAAGGAAACTTCACTGGTCAGAACAGCAGCCTCTTATCAACAAGGAAAAACTCCAAAAATCCTCTTCAGAGGAAACATTGGAGAAAACCAAGGGAAGATGTTGGCAAGAGGGACCCTCTTTCAGGGTTTGCTGTTGAACTGACCTTACAATCATTCAGGTTATTGTTACAGTTAAAAAGAAAAAGAAGGAAACTTATATGGTTAGACTCGCAACCTCTTGTGAACATGGAAATATTTCAAGAAATCCTCTAGTGAAGAAACATTGCAGAAATCCAAGGGAAGATGCCGATAAGAGGGACCCTCTCCTCGGGCTTGCTGTCAAATTTACCTTACAATCATACAGGTTCTTGTTGCATTTAAATAACTAAAAAGAAGGAAACTTCACTGGTCAGAACAGCAGCCCCTTATCAACAAGGAAAAACTCCAAAAATCCTCTTCAGAGGAAACATTGGAGAAAACCAAAGGAAGATGTTGGCAAGAGGGACCCTCTTCCAGGATTTGCTGCTTAACTGACCTGACAATCATACAGGTTATTGTTACATTTAAAAAGAAACAAAGAAGGAAACTTAACTGGTCAGAACAGCAACCTCTTATCAACAAGGATAAACTCCAAAAATCCTCTTCAGAGGAAACATTGGAGAAAACCAAGGGAAGATGTTGGCAAGAGGGACCCTCTTCCAGGGTTTGCTGTTGAACTGACCTTACAATCATCGAGGTTTTTTTACATTTAAAAAGAAAAAAAAGAAATAGAAGGAAACTTATCTGGTTAGACTCGCAACCTCTTGTGAACATGGAAATATTCCAAGAAATCCTCTAGTGAAGAAACATTGCAGAAAATCCAAGGGCAGATGCCGGCAAGAGGAACCCTCTCCGAGGGCTTGCTGTCAAATTTACCTTACAATCATACAGGTTATTGTTACATTTAAAAAAAAACTGAAAAGAAGGAAACTTAACTGGCCAGAACAGCAACCTCTTATCAACAAGGAAAAACTCCAAAATTTCTTTTTAGAGGGAAAATTGGAGAAAACCAAGGGAAGATGTTGGCAAGAGGGACCCTCTTCCAGGATTTGCTGCTGAACTGACCTGACAATCATACAAGTTATTGTTACATTTAAAAAGAAAAAAAGAAGGAAACTTCACTGGTCAGAACAGGGCTTGCTGTCAAAGTTTTTAGATTAGGGGCAGCTGTGGCTCAGGTGGCAGAGCCGTTCGTCCAATGCAAGACACTTTACCCACCTTACCTCCAGTGCTGCCACTTACACTGGTGTATGAATGTGTATGCTGTGTCATGTTGTTGGTGGTCAGAGGGGTTGTATGAGTGGATTGGCAGCCAGTCAGTCTGCCCCAGGGCAGCTGTGGCTAAAAATGTATGTCTACCAGCTATAGTGCACTGCAAAACACTGAAATATAGTGATTTGAGGTAAAAAAAATAAATAAATAAAACTTAGGCCTACAATAGTGAAAAACCTATACATCTTTCTGGGGTCATAAGTGACCCCAGACAAATTTCCATTATCCTTGTAACACCAGTTGGCCGATCTCTACAAAAAACTATGAGCAGCTGTAGGACAAGTAGATTGACAAATTCATGGTAGGAAACATTTTTCAGATAAAAGATATAAAAACGGCAAATATAATTATATGGCTGGGGTCATAAATGACCCCACTCGGTCGCTTGAGGGTTAAAGAAAAACAAAACAAATCCTGTCACTTAAATATTGAAAAATTAAAAAAAAAAATACAGATTTTTTTGTGTGGACAATATTGACAGTTTGGAACCTTTTTCTTCATTTTTTTGTTCAACCAACATGTAATTTATACTTTAATCTGCAATGAAACAGGGTCCACCTGTAAAATGAGAAATTATTTTCCTGTTCTGAAATTGCTGCTCAGTGGCCTAGTGGTTAGCACTTTCGCCTTGCAGCAAGAAGATCCCTGGTTCGAATCCCGGGGTGGGCCTGGGATCTTTCTGCATGGAGTTTGCATGTTTTCCCTGTGCATGCGTGGGTTTTCTCCGGGCACTCCGGCTTCCTCCCACAGTCTAAAAATATGCTGAGGTTAATTGAGTACTCTTAATTGCCTGTAGGTGTGAATGTGAGTGTGATTGTTTGTCTGTATATGTAGCCCTGTGACAGACTGGCGACCTGTCTAGGGTGTTCCCTGCCTTCGCCCAAGTCAGCTGGGATAGGCTCCAGCACCCCCCGCGACCCTTGTGAGGATAGAGCGGTGTATAGATAATGGATGGATGGATGTTCTGAAATCCTTTACGTACATCAGTTTTCTCTCACATAACAGCAAATATCAGCACAATTAAAAGATGTTTGCTGATTCAAACACAGTAAAGAAAAGTGTAACTTTATGGTGAAATGCTGCCAAACAACAAATTACTGTTTATATTAGAAAAATACACATCTTTGGTGTGGATTTTATTATCTTTAACTCTGTCGTCCTTCTTTGTTGTTTGTTACGGTTTAACATCAAAATGTAAATTAACATTTTTTTTTCTGTGATTTTACCAAATATTATCTGTAATTCCAGGAAATGCGGAAAAAATATGTAAAATAACATTTACAAAATAATTTATATTTCAAAACATGACAACTATTTACTAAATAATGATATTTTTGTCACAGATTTTCAATCCAGAAAGAAAAATGGTGAAATTTTATGTTCAAACATTATCAGAGAGCAAATTACAAATTGTAAATTAACAGATTTTTGATTTGGACACTATTTACAGTGGTGACATGTTATTGTCTTTTTTAAAACAGTAAATACATAAATTAATACTTTTTTCTGTGATTTTACTTATTATTTTCTGTCAATTATACAAAACAAAGGAAATCTGTGGAACCACTGCTTCAAATGGTTTACCATTAAAATCTTATTTTACAGATATTTGCTGTAATCTGAAAGACAAATGATGCATATTAATGATAAATCATGGTTGACCTGTTGCTTCACACATTTTCACCTGTTTTGTTTTACTCCAGATAATAACTGGTAAAGTCACAGAAAACAAAGTACTGATTTACATCCTGACTGTAAAAAACACGCCACGTTTATAAATTCTGTCCAAATCACAACTGTGTGATTCTACAAATACTCAACTGTTCTGTTCAAATGTTTGACAGTAAAATTACACAACTTTACTTTCTGGGTTGAATCAGAGACAAATATATTATTTCATGTTCATCTGTTGTTATTTGAAAGAAAAAGTGTATATATTATTGATCATTTATTTTCTAACTGCTACAGTACTGATCTTCCCTGTTTGGTTAAATTACAGACAATAATAACCAATAAAATCACAGAAAAAAAATATTCATTTCCTTGTTAATGTTAAACTCACACAGACAACACAGCAGGACAAACCTGTAAATAAAGTCCACATCAAAAACCTGTGTTTTTAAAAATGGAAAATTGTCGTTTGACAGGATTTTAGCATAAAGTTACACTTTGTTTTACTGGGCTTAAGTCAGCAAAGACATATTTTCATTTTACTCATTTTTTCTGTTATTTGAAAGAAAAGTTATGTACATAAAGGATTTTAAAACAGGAATATCATTTCTTTTTCTGTTATTTTACAGATTGTCCCTGTTTTGGAAATTACAATAAATAAAATGACAGATTAAAGTATTGAATTGCATGTTGACTGATAAAAACAGACCCAAAATGTAAATAGTATCCAAATCTAAACTCAATTGTTGTACAAATAGTCATTAGTTGTTTACAATGTTTGAGTGTAAAATGACACACAGTCACTGCAGCCAGAGATACAGCTCTGTTATAAAAACGAGTTATTCAGCAGCAGATCCTTACCTTGTAGAAGAAACCTTCATCATCCACTTTCCACACTGAGAGCAGATCACTTTCTGCTACAACTCCTTTCCACGTCCCTCCGCTCTCTGTTCAAATCGTTGCTCCACTTGGCAGTAAGAGAAAAACTTGGATCTGCATCTGCAGTAAATGACATCCACTGAGTTCTCTGAGTTACTGAGGTCTGAATATTCTGAACCTCATCATGGAGACAAAGAGATGGAACGCATGTTAAATCAAAACAAAACATGTTAAATCAAAACAAAACATGCTGAAACTTAACCACTGTGAAAAACCATGACTGCTAGAAAAATAGACAGATTTTTCATGTGGACAATGTTGACAGTTTTGACCTGTTTTTTTCTTTTCTTTCTTTTTTATTTCTACAATCATCATGTGATTTAATACTTGAATCTGCAATAAAACAGGGTCCACCGGTAAAATAACACTGTGAGAAAGGATTTTCCTGTTCTGAAATCCTTTACACACATCAGTTTTCTCTCACATAACAGCAAATATCAGCACAATAAAAAGATGTTTGCTGATTCAAACACAGTAAAGAAAAGTGTAACTTTATGGTGAAATGCTGCCAAACAACAAATTACTGTTTATATTAGAAAAATACACATCTTTGGTGTGGATTTTATTTTCTTCACTCTGTCATCCTTCTTTGCTGTTTGTTACGGTTTAACATCAAAATGTAAATTAACATTGTTTTTTTCTGTGATTTTACCAAATATTATCTGTAATTTCAGGAAATGGGGAAAGCATCTGTAAAATAACATTTACAAAATAATTTATATTTCAAACATGACAAAAATCTACTACATAATGACATTTTTGTCACAGATTTCAATCCAGAAAGAAAAATGGTGAAATTTTATGTTCAAACATTATCAGAGAGCAAATTACAAATTGTAAATTGACAGATTTTTGATTTGGACACTATTTACAGTGGTGACATGTTATTTCTTGTCTTTTTCATTTCACACCCACCATAATGAACAGCGTAAGGTGTAACTCTCATATTAAAATATATTTGGTTCATTTGTTAAGCCCGTCTTACTTTCGTACTAAATAGCACTTTATCACAATGACTCTTGTTTAAATCTGCGATATAATAATGGCAGTTTGACTTTTCATCAGTCAGTGTAACACTGTTCTGTCAAATGAGATGCAACGACAACAGAGTGGTATGCCTCTCTGTGATACAGAGAACAAAACTGCAACAGTAACCACGACACAACCTTTGAGTCTCTATCGCCTCGTTTCCAACAGTGCAAAATGTTTTATCACCAGATTGTATCCCGTGGGCTTTAAATGATACTTGATGTGATATATGATATGATAAATGCACTTCCTTCCTCATAAAACACTTAGAACAGAGCTGTATTCAAAGTTTCTATCTTTCTGTGTTTAGCCCCATGTTTGTTTGCAAGTTATCTTCTTTTATCCTGCCTTGTTCAGTAGAATATTGATCAAGACGAAAATAAAAAGATCCGCTTCGACCTTATTGTTATTAAAAAAATAGGTTCATCATCAGGACCATCACTCTGTCCCCAGGAAATGAATGTTAATTATAGGATGCCTCACAAGTATGGAAATGTGTGTGTGTGCGTGCGTGCGTGCGTGCGTGCGTGTGCGTGTGCGTGTGCGTGTGCGTGAGAGAGAGAAGCAGGCCTCGATGTAGCAAACACTATCTCAGGTAGTTTGTGAATCGAAGAGTCAGTCAGACACTGACCGCAGCCAAACCTGTTCCCTCCTCTTACCTCCAATCAATATCCACCTCAGGTCTCCTTCTACAAGTTCCAACTCTGAAATAGTCTTTAAGAGCAGAGGCTGGCAATTTCCAAAGAAATGAGAGGGTCCTTTGCTTCAGTGGGTAGATTTAAACAAAAGGTGGTGGAAATGGGCCCTGCACACCAACAAGCTGCTTAATAATGTGCTGTTGTTTATATGCAGTTCAAACTCACTGCAGAACTTCTCAAAGCAGCCTGGAGAGCAGTAGGACTGAAAAAGGCTGAGGTAAAAACTAAACAAGGATTTTGAGTCAATCTCCTTTTTAACTTGCAGTGTTTAAACACATCATGTCCATTTATACTTCCAAATATCCTTTTTTTCCCCCTCTGGAAATCACAAGCTACCAATTTTTTTGTAGCAGAAGAAAGGACAGGAAGGGATGGAGTTATTGTGATGGCCCACCATTATTGTCCTTTTACCAGCAAGCTTTCCTTTCAGTTTTCTCAGTGCTGGTTCTCCCTTTCGCTTGTGCTTTTAGCTGGACTGAAAGCACAAAAAAAATGTAATAATTTTAATGTTACTTACAAATAGTAAATAGGAGCAAATCTGAGCAACCTTTTTGGGTATTATACGAAACACATATCGATAATATTTGTGCGGCCATTAGTAATGGATCTTTATCTTTTATCACAGTTAAGTACAAGCAACCAGCCACTCCAAAGCATTTCACTTCTGTCTTTTCGCCCCTGACATTTTCTCCATTTTGTCCTTGCGTGCTACAGACCATGATCTTTTATCATCTTTATCAATAAGCCAGTACACAATAATCAGACATCCCAGATTTAACAAAAATTAGAGGTATCATGTACCTGGATAATATTCAACAATAGAAGCACAATACAAGAAATAAAAATTACAGTATATAACATTTGGCTTTTTTTTTTTACTGCTTGCTATAACTCTATAATGATATAATTTATACAAAAATACATGCAAAGAATGAGATGTATCCATATGGTATGCAAATATGTGGAAGTAAAATAATACATTTAATAAAATTAAGTGAAAGAATCAGATCTTTTATAAAAAAAAATCAAGACCACAGTCATACAAAATTGCATAGAAACATACAGTAGACACCTCAGTGGTGGCTACCACTGATGGCAGTTATGTACCACTGCAGCCTCCAAGTGCAGCGGTCAAACAAACACGTCTGTCTGCATATTTATCATATCTTAGAACTTGGTGTATATTTTTGCTAATGATAAAAATGAGTAAAAAAGTACATAATTACAACAAACAGCAAAGTTCACAGATGTTATATGTAATCCCTGAACCCACATTTTGAATTAGATTTTTAATAATATATTCACATGATTTACACTTTAAGCCACATCTTCTGTCAAAATAACAAATGTGAAGAGTTTGTTTCTTCACCTTATACTGACTTAGAACTGACAGTTATTTTTGACTCATTCATGTTAGCCTAATAAAGAAATGACTCACTGTGATGCTTTTAAATTCAGAATCTTCAGAACAGCAAAACATTTAGAAATTACATGCAAAATGCTATTCTTTGTTCCTTAGTTTTTGGCATTTCTTTCATTAAAGCATCCAAAAGTGGCACAAAAGTCTGCATTTGTAGTGTATATAAATAAGTGTATTATATGTAAATATGTGTAATATTACAAAATGTACTTCAGTATCAGTAAATCTGCAAGTCTGTCGCTGTTACTTTATTGCTCCAGTTCTGCATTCCTGGAGGATGTTTAATGTCAACCAAAAATGTAACACTTAAAACTTATCACACTGTGACAAAAATCTGTTGATCAAGCAAAAAATAGTGAACAATTTGTTGCATATAATTTAACTTAATTCACTTGTATTCTCCATTTTTTGGGATGCAAAAGAATGTTAGACTAACTGCTTTCACCAGAGCAACAGTGAAGACGGTGCTTCTGCTTTCCGATAAACTGGCATTTTGATGTTTCTAGTTTGATCCGTTTGATCTGGATTTTGAAAAACCAAAGCATTAATGCCTTTTCGGACAGATCTGTTTGACGTTCACACTACATTATTTATACATTATTAGACTTCAGTTTTAGACTGTGAATTAGTTTGTTCCCATGTAAACCTGTAATTCCAGACATTGGTCTTCCAATTCTGCAAGCTGCACATGAATGCGGTATTCCTGACTGCAGCTCCCAAAACCTGCTGCTGAACAACAATCACTTAAACACTTGTTCTTCTCAGCACATACTTTAAGTTGGTTATTAAGTCTTCAATACCGGCCTTTCAAGTCAAGTTAAATTGGCAATCCATTCAAAAATCACAACATTGTCACAGAAGCCTTTACAAACATGTTACTGATCAGAACAGGACAGACAGCAGCTGTCCTGTTCCACAGCTGACAGACGCAGCAACAGCCGAACTACAGTATGAACAAACAGACTTCCAGATAAAGTACAAACACAAACACAAATAAATCTTAAGTGCATTGTTTCCTCATGTCCCCCCATGGGGGAAATGTGATAATTAGGGAGGGAAAGAGCAGGACGTATTGTGATGTAGCCGTGACCTCGCGTAGAGTCACGTATGAAGCATTAAACTGTCTTACTTCTATGTGCTGTTTTTACCTGGCTAAATGCAAATGCAAATTCTTGTATGTGATTACAAAAAAATTAAGATTTTCTGCGTGTGTCTGTGAGTGTGTTATCAAGTTGTTGTTGTTTTGAAAATGTAGGTCTCCTGTGTACATCTGAAATCCTAACAAAGATTATTGTGACACCAGCATTCAAACGTGAAAGCTTTATTATCTCTGGATGATCATTAATTGCCTGGGTTTGGTCCTTCTTTGCTCCTCCAGTCTTTACAGTCTCACCACAATGAGTTGCACATGGATGTAAAAAGAAAACACACACACACACACACACACACATTTAAAAAAAACCAAAGGTAGACACATGCAAAATAAATATATAAAGCTCCTATAAAAGCCACACAGCACACATCTGAATTAATGCCAGGAATAATTTCTCAGTCTGAGTTTATATATTCTCCAGTTTCTTGAACAAGGTGTACTTCTTTTTGTCCTTAATTTTTCAATCTTCAGAAAGCTTCGAAAGGATGGCATCTAACAATAAGACAATCAACTGGGAAATCTTAATTTTGATGGGAGAGCCTTCCACCTTTTACTTTTTAGCAGGTGTCAGACGTAAAAGTAGAAAATGAACCTTTGGTAATATTAATTACCAAGTCATCATCTCAAAGTACAACGTGATAAATTTTATTTCCAGATACCTTGAAAAACATGTGCAACTGTCGGCAAAAAAGATCTCACATCAGGGCAATCCAGCATTGATGGTATACAGACAAGGCAAGGCACATTTGTTTGTGTCGCATATTTCATACACAGACGCAATTCAAGGTGCTTTACATAGTGCACTAAAGGAGTTAAAATGAAAGAAAAACTAAACAAAATGTTGAAATTTTACAAACATATGAATAAAAAATAAAAGACTTAAAGATAAAGTATAAAATAAATAGAGATAACTTTAGATAAATCAAAATTTACACCAAAATTTATAGAACAGGTAACAGTGGCACATATATATTATATAGATTTTGTACTTCATTATTATTATTACATGGGGTGAAGCTGAAACTGTAAGACTTTTAACAGTGAATGGACCTACAGAACTCAAACAAATACACCTCGAGTCAAATTAATATATGGTTCACTACGTGTAGATATTTAAATTTGTACCATTATGGCTGATTCCATGTCACGTCTCACATGCCACATGTGATTTTTTTGTATACAACATTCATATATCACATGAATGTATACAACCTCGATAATTTTATTTTATTTTTGCAGTTAATTGCACTCTCATATAGTTTTATATTTATAGTCATTTCGCTCTGCACAGGCACCTTCTCTGTTTTGAACACACAAACACACTTGGTCATTCCTGCCACAGCATGGTGGAGAAGGGCTGCAGCAGCACAAGGAAATGACTTCTGAAGAAAAAGAGGGACACCCAAAGGTGATGCTGGGGTACTACAAATATGACTGACTACATCAGTGAGAACACGCAGGCGGAGACCGAATCAGACAAGTACGCCAAAGAAGGCGAGTTATACATGGAAAAGGAAGTTCTCATTGTTTGATGTACAAAGCTGTCATTTAACTGACATGTTTTTATGTTTTTCATGAGTTTTTAAACACTGCAGGTTGACAAGCAACTGCATTTGGTTTTGAATATACTGTGTAGACACACAATTTGCTTTATGCATGTGAACAAGGGATACAATAAATTATAGCCTTTCTATGAGTGTTGAATCATACAGTAAAGGTATCACACACACACAGGCTCATCTCCACTCTCCTCTACTTTTCCATAATGAAGGTCTGCATTTCTCTTGGTCACTGACAAAATCAGATTCATACACAAACCTACAGACAAGTCCTGCACTGACAGAGTGACAAGTTGGCAATGTATGAGTAGGATAGTGCTTTTGTGTTTGTCTGCCCCTCTATATCAAACCATGTCAAACGTGCCCCTATAGTAGTGAAAAAGACCCTGTCTGTCCATGTGTTTCAGCATGATAGCATACAATGTAGTGCAGTAGGCTGCCATCTCTTGTACGCTCTCTCTCTCTCTCTCACACACACACACACAGACACACAGACACACACCTCGGAGGTGAACTCTTTGTCCACTATTGCAAGCCAAAATGCTCCCCTATTATAACACAAGCCCGACTCGCCTGATTCCCCACTACATTATAAGTGTTAATTAATCCCAGCCAAACACAATGCATGCACAAATGGGTTCTATGTGTAATACGGTCTGCCAAGTACAAGTAGATGCAGGATGAAATTCAGCTTTTTGGTTTTCATTTCCATGGCTGGTGGGGGGGGGATTATACAGGAATACTACTGCTTTTGTGTTAATAACGTTCAACTTGCTTTGTTAGTAGAGGCGATAACCTTTTTTTTTAATGCTATATAGTAAGGACTTTTACATCCATCAGCTCTGTTTGGTGTATAATATATGTAATTGTTCACTACCTGTTTACACTTCTTGCTACACAGCCATGGAAATTATGTGCCAGCTAAGTTATGAATCAGCAAGTCATTAGTTTGAAATTCAAATCTATTTTTACACCATGTTGTGCTCATTTAGGACCACTGTTGTGCAACAGCTCTAATACTCCATAATAAAATGCAAACAAGCCTGGTAATGTTTCTTTCAGCTTTCATTTGATATGAGGATAGATAAATTGTATTATCAATTGTATAATTAAAGTAAATATTAAAGGGAAAATTGTTTTTTTTTCTTGTTAGGATTCTAACAGCATGGATGCTAATTGCTGATTGATATAATGGTCTTACATGGATGCCTTCAAAGTGTTGCTTGTGCTACTTGTTAGCTTGTAATCTACAGTTGTAACACAGTGATAAGGTAATGAGAGGCGGTTTGTTTTAATATAAGTGACTATCAAGAGTTTGTCATTATAAAGTCATATTGTAAAACTGCATGCATGCAGAACTGTATTAACCAGTCAGGGTCAAATATAACCAATACTTTAACGGTATCCACAAGTCTGGTCAGTCTTCTACCAGCTCCCATTCTCTGTGATGTTTTAATTACTTTTTTTGTAAAAGAACTATAATACCATACTGCAGAGAATGTTTTGATCATTTATTATCTGTCTTAGCTCCATGTCGATACCAAAACCTTACACCTTCAGACAAAGCAATTCATATGTTGTCTTTGTTCCCCAGGTGTGGTGATAATAACAGCAATGCTGTCAGAACCAGTTAATTAAACTTTATTAGGACTCATATCATGTTTGTAACAAGTTGCGTTTTAATATTATAACGTTATCACAACCAAAAGAACTATTAAAGCAGATTAGTTCACATCAAAAAGCAAAATTTCTGATACACTGCTAACTTACTGCTAGCTGCTTGACCTGAACTTGCAACCATACTGGTTTCTGATTTTGCTGACTTATGGTCCACATTTGTTTTAGTCCTATTCATTCATGGCTTTGAATTCAATCTCACTCAATAAACATTTATCTGGCAAAAAATTGCAGCTATTAAAGTCCCTGTACAACTATTTTGCGTGGCATGTATGCTTACGATAATCCGTAAGCTGTTTTCCACCACAATAACTGCCAATGTAGAATGTAGGTTTTTTTGGAGGAGATAAAGCACCTACTTCAGAGTCGGTACGTCTACATGCAGACCTCACTGCTGATTGGTGAGACTTGGAGTGGTGATCATTTTTCTGCCTTCTCCGTGCTCCTATTGTGTAGAAGTCTTCTTTTCTGTAATGTTGTCAAAGGCCAACATAACAAACCCGCATTGTTTTCCACAATCTCACAGAACTGGAGTTCACACTAGTGACAACTATTTGTCATTGTTTTGTTGCACTTGAAGTTAAGATTGCTGTTGAAGCTGTTGGAGCCTGCTTGCAATGGAAACAGAAAGGCTGAACAGCAAAAATTATTAATTAAAATTATTTGGACCTTTCCTGTTAAATTTGCATTTGTTTCCACTGTTCTCAACATGCTTTAGTGGCAAATTCCAGGAACTAAATTCAGGGTTGTTGAGGACGTCATCCTCAAATAATGTTGGATTGGAACAGGTAAAGAAACCATAACAACAAACAACAAACACAATTTTTAGTTCATCTCTATAAACCAGGACAGCCACTACTGTTGTCGGACAAGCCAAGATCATCCTAGTGGAATCGGTGGTAGCGATGGTTGTTAGGAAATAGCTGGTGACAGAAAACTCCTAATGTGAAATTCCATTGCCAGGCTTAGCATTATTTGTGATCTTACTTCTAAATAAACTCTTTTTGAAAGCAAAAACTTTATAAACAAGAATATCAACGTAAGCTCAGAGGAACTTTAGTCCACAGAAACATAAAAAACTTGAGACAGCAGTGAAGGTTCATGTCACTTTATTTTGCACGGTAAGTCTTGTCAGTTTGAGGAAAGAAAAGGAAGTGTTGTCAACAGCTTGAAGGATGTGGGGGTTTATTGAGATGGAAAATGGCTGCTGGTTAGTGTCCTGGGCTAAGTAAATGATATAAAAGCCAATCCCAGTGTCTTAATGGCCTTCATTCTTCTCGGAGGGGGTGAAGGTAATTATAAAGTTCATTACAGTAATGAGATAGGCAGCGTTTGAGAGAGAGCCATCAGTAACTGGGCCGAGACACAGTGATACAACTGTTGATCAAGTCATTGGAACAGGATGTGAATGAGGTTAGGACAAGTTCTGATGATGTCATTTGTTCCTAATGTTTTTTTCTCCTTCTGACATGATGGATGAACCTTTAAGTGGTTTTCTATTAATGTTTTTTTTTTTTTTTTTGCTTTCTGTGCATGATCCTAACTATAATCCTGGAACTGTAGCATGCCTTTTTGTATTGTGTGTTACACTTTGCTGCCATTGATGTAAATCAGAAAACAACAACATGTAGTGTTTTGCTTCTACAATGCCAAGACAAAAATAATATAATCTATATATTGTGCATATCTCAAGCCAGGTAATGTATAATTATTATTATTATTATTATTATTATTATTATTATTATTATTATATGCTATCTTACAATATTTTTTTAATTACTTTTATTTATGTAATGTCAAGTGTGCTGATTATACAACAATCTCATTTGAGATTTGAGACATTTGAGACACTGAATTCAAGTTGTTTCAACCTTTTTGTTTTATTTTTGAACATTTCATATTACAGCCTTCCACTTCCAGTAATGCTTCAAAGTTTGACAACTTAATATTTGTGGACAATGAAGATGAAAGAAAACTGGTTAAATAATGTAAGGATAATGCAAACCAGCTGTGAAGTAAGGGTTTGTTGGAATCAGAAAATTTAACTTAAGACTCACATTTTTTTTTTTTTTTGCCATGACTTACACACTAATCAGGTCCAACAATAAAACCACAATACTGGGTAGGTCCCACACGTGCTGCCAAAACAGCTCTGAACCATTAGCCCATTCACATGGGACTTCTCGGAGCGTCCTGTAGTGTCTGGAACCAGAACATTGGTAACAGATCCTTTGAGTCCAGTGATTTTTCAGGGTGGGTCTTATGTAGATCGGGCTTGTTTCAACTCACCTGGCAGATCTTTGGTCATATTGGGATCAGAAAATTGTAGAGGCCAGGATAGTCCCTTAGCAGTTTTTGTGGTGTGACAGGATGCTTTGTCCTGTTTGCAATGGAAGGTATGCTTAGTCTGGAACAATGTTTACATGGGCAGTATAGACCACAGCAACCCAAGGTTTTCCTTCAGAACACTGCATTGTAGCCAGATGACCAATGTCATTCACTTCACCTTGTTGGTGATTGGTATAGCTTGCATGCTGTACCTTTAGACTGATTGCATTTACATGTGCACAAGTACCCTGGTTCTAATCAGGTTTTTGGTCACGTGGTGTAAATGCTATCATCATGTTCTGACACCAGAAGCCTTATTATGGTTTTGGGGAACCTGGGTATCCCAGCTGTAGTGCTGAAACAGATACAAGAATACTGTGGTCCTGCCAGTTCAACAGCTCCAGTTAGACACTATTAGTGGCCAACATATTTGGCACACACAGCGCAGTCCTGACATTCCTCCTTACCACTACTCACTTAAAACCGAGAGAACCTCAGAGGTGACAGGTGAATCGCCTTCTACGACCAAAAAGAAGTCTTCTACTTGAGCACTTAGAACTATCACTTCTATGGCTGTTTGAGGACAACTTCCTGGTGGTAAACTCTGAAGCTTTCACAAATTTACTAAGAGCGCTCAAACGCATCATTACTCTTGAAACTCATTACATTTAATGAACTCAATTCAGCTTTTAACTAAACCACATTTACTTGCAGGACTAATGAACATAACTGTTATCTTGATAAATTAAAACTAAATTGTGAAAACTGAATAATGTCGAATCTTTAAAACTTTTAAATAGTTTGCAGTTTGAATCATTTCAGTTACAGGTCCATTGTTGTGCTTTGAGACAATTAGCATAGACATTTAGTCAGTCAGCTGTGCAAACGCACAAATATCCACAGTAATGTTACAAGCCAGTGTGATGGGTGACCAATTGATATATCCACCAGAGACAAATTTCACAGACATTTAGTTCAGTGGGTGTTAATTTCGGACCATGCCAACAGCTATGCAGGAAGTCTTTATTATGTTTACTCCATAAAATTTCCATAAATCTTGCATCCCACACATTCCTCTTAAGGTGTTTCCACAGCCACATCAGCATGAAACACTCCATTGCAATCCACTCGTGTCCTTCCACGTCCTCACTCTATTATCACATTTGTACCATACCTGTCCTGCTGTATCAACTATCTGCTAACTGTGTGAATTGTTTAAAAACCTTGGAGCAAAGTTTTACTTTGACAATAAAGAGGAGAAAAGTAACTCTGCAGGAAGCCAACAGACTCAAGTGGTTCACACTCTCTCTCGCTAACAAAAGAACATAAAGCTGAAATAATGGTTCATTTTGACTGTGACTCAGCCTGTATAAAATATGCCTGATTTCCACTGTGAATTATACTGGCTTCTACCAGCTGATTTATCGAATGGGAGGGCTACATTTGTAATAAAGCAGAAGAAATTATTGCCCCGTGTTAATATTGGAGATTTGATTGAAACGGATACAGGGGCCGTTGAAAATTGGACAGTAAATCACTATGTTCCAGCCAGGCTCGCTATTCTGAGAGGCTTGCGCAGATATTGACAGATAATGGGTTTTTTTCTTTCTTGTTTTGATTGGTCATTACAGAAACCTTATTTTCATTAGCATTCCTATAACCATGATTGTATTTTGAAACAGCCAACATGATTGTGACTTGTGACAGTTGGGTGTACGTGTGTTTTAGATATGGGTAAGTAGGCACGTATCACATATCCAAAGAGCAAAGGCCTATTAACTCACAACACTTAGTGAGTAAGAAGTTCTGCTATGAGTGTAAGAGGTGAAAATCTGCCCACAGGGTACAGCAATTTTTATCTATAATTTTTAATTGCTGACAAACTGTTCAAAAGACTGTGTCTAAAAAAGAAAGACTGTGTTTTTGTTTTTGTTTTGTTGCTGAACACTAGCTTTGCTGGGTCTAATGAATTGCTGGAGTCCTGTGATCACTAGAAACTAGTGGGACTAAGAAGTCTGATTCATGCTGTAACCTTTCAAAAAACAATAAATGCATTCAAAGTCACATCTTGTTACCTGTTATCTTTAGCCTAAAAGCATGGATTCCAACTTCCAGGGTTTTACATTTACCAAACCTAACAACAAATCATGTCAGCTTGCAGAGTGGGATCTTCTCTTTCATTATTCTTTTTCAGAATCACTTTCTGTTGATTCTTCATACATATATGGTTGAATTATTATGACGAAAAATAACATATGTAATATATAAATTTGACACGCAGACATGAGTTTTTCAGGGTAGAATCAATGATCAGAGAAGGACTTTTATACACAATATCAAATAAACACTACCTGGATGTGGATCTACACATTACATTAGTTGCCAACTTGTTCTCATTTCCAGGGTGTCAAACTCAGCCATCTCAGAGATACATACGAGGTGTTCTTTGGCAGTGGTGCAACCTACATTGATATTCTGCACACATAAACGTATAGGAAGAAGACTATGAGAAGGTTTGAGAGTTGGTGGTTTAGGTCCCAGGACATTTTCCCAGGAGATTTTATTTTACACTTTTGGTTTCATTATAGATGACTGTAAAGTTTAGGTATCAAAGCTGCTTGGTTAAGCTTAAAGTTTAAAAGATCAAGGTTTGGGTTAAAATGCACCCTTTTATAGCATTAAGTACATTTTACAAGGCAAATTTCTCATTGCCTGAAAAGGAGAACAGTGATGACAGTAGCAGAAAAACACCTGGCCACGGACCCATAGTGTCTGTTTCTGATATTCAGGGATTTTTATAGGTCTATCAAATTAGCTTGCACACTGAAAAATGTCCATTAAAATGTATCCGCTAAGTGATGAGTTGGTAGCGAGACAGGGACTTGAGCAGCTCACTGTAGCACAGAGCCAATGAAAGAATACAACTATAGCATGAGGTGGCCTGATGATGTTCTGTGTCTTGGCTTACTTGATAAAATTCAAAGCTGAATGCAATGTTCAATTTCAAACCTCTGCAAAGTTATGGTGAGCTGGAAAAGCAATACAAAAGTACTGGTATAACTCTTTTAAACTCACAAGGAGTTCGTTTAAGTCACTCCTGTAGAAAAAAAAAAAAATTTACAATATGCTATTGTGGAACTAATTACATTTTCTGTATTTTTCTATCTCCAAACAATCCTCCACATTGTGTATTTGCTAATATGCATGCACTTCAAGCACTGCAAATGCAAATACATATTTGCCATGTCAATAAACCCATTACAATAGATTTTAATTGCCTGACAAGAGTAGAGGAGAAGGAGGGAGGTGCAGAGAGGACATGTCGCTGTGCCATGGAGACCATTAATTGCCCATGACTCTGACTGTGTCCTCCCTCTACTCGACACGCCTGACACAGGCCAATCAATACTCAGTGTTGGCTGATTATAGCGGGAACACCCCTCCTTTTACAGAGGTCTGTGCCTCATCCTGATCAATAGCGTCAGTGAGGGGCAGCAGTCTGTGCTGTAGAAGGGCACTCAAAGGGATTATAATAGGGCTTTATGAACATGATTGCCAGAAAAATACATAGGGCTTTTTATGGGTTTAATGTCAGTGCAAATTCTAATACATGAATAGTCATAAATGATTTTTAATTTCTGTCTATAATGCTTTATGAGAGATTCTGTAATGTATCAGTGAGCATTATGCGTCCGTACAAGCATGGTCATAAGACATTATGACTGAGGGATAATTCATCAGGACCATAGATGCTGCAGTCACAGGAAGAATTTTAGCTTTGATGAGGAATGCGTTAGCTGTGAATGTGGGTTGAAACAGCCTTGACCCAAAGTTTTAAGGTACTTATCTGCACTCCCCCTAGCTGTCTAAAATTACCCAAGGTTCTTCACTTCCTGACTCCAGCAACTCAAGCACTTTGATTAAGAAAAAATTGCCTTGAGGAAGTACATTTCCCTTGTTTTTGCACTTTGCCAAAAGAGAGTCCATCCAATTTCCTTCTATTTTCAAATTAAGTATAGTTTGTGAATCTGAAAACCTAACACACAGACTGTACACCATAATTAAAAGGCACAGTTACAGCTTTCAGTTGAAATCTGCAACATGTATGCTTGGAAAGCTGAAGCTGGATGGATGACCTGAGGGAGAACAAAAGTCATCAGAATGAGTCAATATTCAGTTAGCCAAAAATGGATTAAGAAGAAAATCTAAGAAATATCTAAACAATTGTAATGTAAATGATAAAGTGACAATGGAGCAGGTGAACAGTGCTGCAAAAAGAAACTGTCCTCTGTGGACATCACCCAACTTGTTAAAATCCACTGCAAGTCATGAGAGAATGACTTAACGAGTGAACTAACAGTTTATTTATGTGGATGTAAAAGATGTCACCTGAATTCTGATGTTGACTGAAGAATTAGACAGAGTACTTAAAAAGGTAAGGCTGTTCACTTGTGTGAACTAGAACAGGGAAGCAGAAATGTGTGAACTTTTTGGGTAAATTTAAAAGCTGCGTTGATTTTGTATCTGTCAGTCATTTCCTGTTCATCATGGCATGGTTGTATATTCACTCCTTGTCGATTCACAATTGCTCCAACTTCTTTAAACAGCTACTTAACTCATTTTAATTATTCTTTCTTCTTGAGCACTTAATCACATTGTAAGCAATCTCAGAGTCCTTTAGGGTCACTCTGTCTCAAACACATTTTTCTGCTCAAGCATCCCTGATTTGCCAGGAATGTCTTTTTTAACCATAAACTATGGATATTTATACAGATATATGCTAAATTTTAGCTTTACATTTAAAATATGTTGCAAGATAAGCCATTTTTAAAAGCTTCCTGTCGACCTACTTCCAGCACATTTTTTTGCACTGTGAAATTTGAGGCTGTTGGAATGGCAAAATCTCAGGAACTATTAACGATAAAAGCCTGAAATGTGTCATTGATTCAGAAACAGAATCTCGGACAAGTAGATCGAGTTGTCTTTGATTATGTTGAAAAATGAAAAAAATGTAATCACCTGTGATTGTCACAACAATAAAAAAAATCATTTTAAATATTAAATATTTGGGCAAAAAATTATAGAAGTTATTTTTGCTTAACTTCCATAAATATTTGCAAACAAGCAACCAGAACATAGTATAGACCAGATTAATGAAACTGTACATGCAAAAGCAATCTACTTTTTTAATACATTGTCAGTTGTCTACAGCTGTCCAGATATTTATTTTTTTCTGTCACAAATCTGCTTTAAAATGTGATGTATTTCTTTGTAGAATGGTTACAGGTTGAAAAGTGACTAATATTTCCATGAAACAATGTAGTTTTATTTGAGTAGCTAGAACTTTGAAAGCTCTCCTTTCTCCCTACCAAAAATCTTTTCATTTAAACAAGGAATGCATTTAGCCGCAGAAGCAATCATCCGCACTGGAAAGCCTTTGTATGCAGGTTGTTACTCTGGAAAACTGTATAACTCAATTGGACAACACTTGGTCCACTTGTAGTACACACACACACACACACACACACATGTTTGTACTTCTATCTTAGTGAGGACATCCATAGGCGTAATGCATTTCCTAGAGCCTTACCCTAACCTTAACCATCACAACTGATTGCCTAAACTTAATCCTTACCCTAACCCTAACCAAACCTCAATTCATACCTGTTCTCTAAAAACAAGTCTTCACCCTCAAACATGGCTGTTTCAAAGTGAGGACCGGCCAAAATGTCCTCACTTTGTAAAAATGTCCTCACTTTGATAGTTAAATGCAGAAAATGGTTCTCACAATGCAGCAAGTACAAGAACACACACACACACACACACACACACACACACACACACACATATATACTGTGTATTCCTATCCTTGTGGGGACATACCATTGACTCCCATTCATATCTAACCCCTAACCCTTACCCTAACACTAACCATAACCCAGACCAAAACAATGCCTTACCCTAAAGAAACGTTTTAGCACTTTTACTTTTTCAGTAACAACGACATGGCCAAGAAAACACTGTTTCTCCTCATGGGGACTCAACCGAGGTCCCCCACAAGTGACATTTCTTTGGGTTTTCCTATGGTTGTGGGGACCTAATGTCCCCACAACCCCTATAATTACCAGTCCACACACACGCAGACACACACACACGCAGACACGAACGCACACACGCACGCACGCACACACGCACGCACACTCCCTGCATTCATTGCATATTTGCCTTGCATATATTCAGAACCTTTTTGTGCATGCATGGCATCTCCATCTGGAGTTTTACATAACAAGAAAAAAAATGTTGCATGTACCTGTCCGCTTGCTCTGTCTATGTGTTTTGCATAGATAGGATAAATCAATGAGGTGACAACATTTTTGTACAAAACTACATATGGATTTCTACAGAATATGTACATTTTGCTGCCTTTATATATATGTTTCCAGTTTGGATTCACTATATCACTTTTCTACATTGCATTTGTATATACAACATGAGAGTATGCAAATGTTGCAAATTAGACACAGCTTTTTAATTTTTTATCATAATTCTGTCACAAAATCATATGCAAAAAGATACTTGTTACATTTATGACTGTCAGGGTTATGTATGAGACATGGTTTGTTACAAACAGATTTTTTTTTCTTCATGCAGACTTTTCCTCCAGGCTCAGTTTGTGACAAGAACAGCCTCTTTTGTCAACTTAAGAAGGTACCAGAAGGCAGGAGGATCACAAGACAGGCAGCATGAGGGTGAGGCTGAAGACAACTCCCTGTTCACACACACACTCACACATACAAACACACCATGCCTATGTGTGTGTGTGTATTTTCCGCATGGTAAAGGGTAGGGTTCCAAACTGTAAGAGGATTACTGACTTGAAAAAGGTAGCCGTCATTTAATTGAAGGCTTACCAGCAGCCGGAAAAAGGCTAGCAGTCAAAGTGAAGGTATAACCCAGCCCAGAACATCCTGTTGAGACCACATTTGCCAAAGTCCATGTGTTTCCCTCCGCCTGCCTTGCCAGCCTTCCTCTCAACCTCAGAGGCACGCATCACGTTTTATCACTGAGCCTCAGCTTCTTAAAGACGTTTACACGTTTTGCAATTTTTAATCTCTTCAACTTGCTAAGAAAGGTGCCTTCAACTCATATTATTCAAATGCTGTGATCTTTGGAAACTGCTCGGACCCCGAATCCCTCTTCCCTTTGCTGGAGAGGAAGCTGGGGCCATGTTGAGAGTTTATGATACATTAGTAGCTGTATCTGTCTGTGTAACACTTATAGTGGGATTGGCACTATTCAGCCAAATAGACACAGTCTGCCAGTAGGGCCAGTTGTCATTGGCTGGACGTTCATCCATGTAGTACAGTATGTTGAAACAGGGCCATCAGGTTTAACTTGACGTCTGGGTCCTGAGTGAAACGTGAACCCACCAAACCTCCGTTTATCTTTTTTCTAAAGTGCATAATAGAGTTTACAACCTGCTCAGACTGGCTGACTGGATTACGTCAGTTCATAGTAAACATAAAGTTCAGTGAAGGCTACTACTAATCATTTACTATTACAACTACTGCTGCCATGTTGGATTTTTTCCTCAACAAAACCATGAAATGGTGGCAGAATGTGAAAACACACAAAAAAAAGGAAGAATATTTATCTCACAGCGAGGACTTTCATTGAATATGTACATTACGTCAAATTTTTTTGTTGCTGTGAGTCTTCTTCATAGCATAATTATTTCCAGGCATTCTTCCTCCTTGTGAAAACCTAATGCCTGCATTACCCATAATACAGCTAAGACTGGACTCAGCTACATAAGTTTTGACTCTTATTTACTTTCATTTCACTCCTCCCGATAGTTGGACGAGAAATCTACTCTGGGATTATGGTATGAATCGATGTTGTGCCCAGATTATTTGGTCGTATGAGGAGTTTACAGACGTAGTGGGAAACTTTCCAAGCTGCTTGCAGACTCACTGGGACTGTCTCTAAAAACAACAAACATGTTTGATATTTGTAGGTTCAAATGTGGATGGTGTATTGTTAGCATTATAGCACAGCCACCATTTTGTTTCAATTTGCTTTCCCTTAAGATCATGTGAGGTGGAGCTCTGCTCTGTAACTGTTGTCTCTGGCACAATAATTTTTTTAAAAAAAAGTTCTGTCATGTCCATTATTTTCCAATTATGTGTGCATGTCTGAGATTAGTCAGAAAAACGTTTTTGAAGGGACCTGACTACAAAATCTGTTAGGATTTTAAAATAGTGTGATGTGTGCCAGTTCCACACCAACAGCCTAATCGTTTTACCAGGTGAACCACTATTGTTAAAGGAGCACTAATCAATACGGACAAGAGACGAAATGAAAATGTGTAATTAAAGTGAAGCTCAAACTAACTTACCAGGAAAGGCCTAACACCAGACTCTGCAGTTCCACTTCTCCTTAGCACGGTAGCATCTTTTAGCTCACTGGTTTGACTTTACCGTTGTGAATCAGTCTCACTGTTCCAAACAATGTTGCTTTCAGGAGCAGCAGAACGCTGCTGGTTTTACCCAAAAGCCTTGGATAAATCCCACTGTACACAACCTGCAATAAACAGAACACAAACACAGTAAGCAAATAGCTGATAGAGTGAATTTATTTGTCAGGTGACCTGAAACACAACTCCAAATAGATACTACAGTAATATAGCTCTGTGACTGCAGGATGTGTAAATAGACAATTATGAGCTAATATTAGCCATATCAACTTTATAAGGCAAGAATTTGTCAGGCATCTGTGTTTGTCAGACAGGGGCTGAAATCCTATTAAACCGTCTTAACTCTCGTAGTTATTTATTTAGTGTTTTACAGTAAGAGATCCTGGCTGCCTTCACCATGGAAAGCAAAGTGGATTATGTGTTGAGTCACTCATTCTCCCTCATTCATATTTATTCCTACCAAATTAAGTTATGAGTGAGGGGATTTCTCGTAGCTCATACACTGGATCTTTAAGGCTAGGATATACAGTAAGCACGATGAGACTCAGTCAGTCTTTATGTCGAACATAGAACATTGAAATCAATGCAAAAACCCAAACCACAAACCTAACTGTGCCTGTGGAGAGCGCTGTCAGCTCTTCATGGTGTTCTTAGTTTTTAACAGGAACACTACATTACAGAAGCAAGACAAGCAGTACTACAAGCAGTATTACATGTGATCATAACACATTCAATTAATTAGGGGTTTCACTATGCTTTATTTTGCACAGTGACTCCTATTGCATCAAAAGCTACATGTATTTATGTTTTGAACATTCTAAACTACACCTATTTGTTTAGTTTGACCACATACTTGCATGTGTTATTTAAATAATAATGACAGCTGAATGAATTTTAAGATGTCACATAAAATGTCTTTTTTTTTCCAAAAAATCCCCCAAAACAACAACAAGAAGCTTTGTTTAAATGGCATTGATAGTGTCATGTTTGAAGACCAATATGAAGGCAAGACAACGTTCAATTCTATATTGTGATTGGTCCTCTTAAATATGACAAAAGCATTCATTTGGATTTATGGCATCATAAAATTGCAGCCATTCAATTTGGAGCACAAATAAAAAAGACTTCAGTGAATCTTTAATGATAAATGACAATATCAGATGATTTCTGTTGTCTATTTACGTCTATAGAAACATAAGAGGTTGCAAAAGTACGGTCACATTGTATACTGACAGTCAATAGAAACTTTGAGGTAGAAATGTACACAGAATTCTACTTGTAGGGGGGTTGTAATTATTCATTGTGGATTTACTGATGATCTAGTGCCCTGGTAGTTGAGATAATGGTGAGTTGTCATTTTGTCATGATTCATTGCACATGGGTTGGTCACTTTGCAAAAGTGAACCAAATACACACCAAGCAATACTCAGTGAGTATCTGCACAATTTCAGAATGGGTTTTGAAGGCCTATATAAAGGCCCAAAAAAGGCCACCATTGTTAGTCCAGTGAACAGCATCAGACGTTGTTATCACATGAACAACGTCTCCGGGCACTGGGTATGGTGGAGGACGGTTTGAGCTACAGTGATGTAGCCAGGCGTATGGGCTGTTCCCAACCCACAATCAGAAGCCTGGTCCAAAGCATACGCCGACGGATTGCTGCCTGCATCGAAGCAAATGGAGGCCATACTCGGTATTGACTGTTGTGACTTTGTGTTTGGCAGGTGCCGTTTTCTTTTGTGAAATTCTTTATTTTGAAATCATTCTTGAAACTTCAGATTTTTGTTTCTGTATGCCAATATGCTAAACAAATGATTCATATGAAGAAAATCCAGTTTCGGGCTTCAAAAAAAAATTATGTTGAAAAATATGGTCTCAAAGTTCTTAATGACTGTCAGTGTATAATGTGGAAATGTGCAGCTGCCAACAGGATGTTTTTTTCTTCACTTTCATTCAGATGACCACATTTCATATTGAGTTCTACACATTTGACAGGTCAGATGACTCATTTTCATCTTCTTGAAATTATGCAGAAGGGAGCAACGATGTCCTGTTTGGTGAATCCAGTTCCTCTGTCCTCTCATCTCTTCCCCACATCTGTCACACATTCCCACTGAGAGGAAGAGATGTGAGGAACGGTACTGAGGAGCTACTGTAGGAACAATAAACCACTCTAAGACTATAGCCAGTCTTATATTTTGTTCACAAGTATCCAGTGGTCCCTTAGAGTACAAGTGATGCAGGGGTATAGGGTACAGTGGATGCAAGTTTCATCATCTCACCAAGTCTGTCACACCCTAGGTGGAGTCCTCAAATTTCAATGTGTAGCCCAAAACTTGTGTAATCATGCTATAAGGACAATAGTTCAAACACTCGTCAATAGTGTGCAAACATTGAATATGTAAATATGACCTACTGCACTTGAAATACTCGAAGTACTCTCCAGCGGACAAGGAAAGTAGTGTAATACCAATACCATACATCCACAGAGGCGAGTCCCGTTGCTCCTCTTTGTCATTTTGAGCCCTCATGAACTCATACATTCAAGCACTTCAGCGGTGGCATCAGTTAAATCTGTGAGGCTTTAGTGCCTTACATCAGAGCTGGGCCAGAATGGCACAGTGAATGAAATCAGTCCAAGTGCTGATGATGGTATGATTCTACAACCATTATATTGTGCAATCAAGATTTCAAGTTAAAACAGAAACACTTATCCATAGACACTAAAATGTAAACAGATACAAGTTTTGTCTTGTGTTTAAGTCTGCAACAATGGACTTCACCACTAAGACCCACAGTCCAAATTTGTGTGCTGCTACACTACAAGGGTAATAGTGTCCATTCTCAGCAGTGGTGTACATGTGCAGAATCCATAGATAAACCTGCTTTATGGAATGCAGTCTTCCAAGCAGACTATAGTAGTAGTAAATTAACAACCACTATGTGTCCACAGTTTTCCATGTGCACATCCACAAAGGAAATCAAGACCTATCTCCTGACACAGTGACACTACTGACAGTAAAATTCTAACATATCATCCAGTTAATTGTATTGTTAATAACAGCATTATGTAGGTGATCACTCCCCTTCACTTACATTGTGCACTTAGAGAGCAGTCCCCAAATCACTCCAGGAGCTAACTGCATCATGAGCAGTCATCTCAGAAAAGAATTAGTTAAATAAAGCCGCCCAGTGTCAATGGAAATTTCCGAGACGCATTCGTAATCATTTGTAGTCTGGCCCTGACAGCTCTCCTTATGCTTTCTACCAACCTCCTAGGTTATCATAACTCTTCTGTGGTACACCTAAACAACCAGTCAAAAGTTTGGACACAGCTTCTCATTCAGTGATTTTTATTTAATTATTTTCTACATTGTAGATTAATACTGAAGACATCAAAACTATAAAAGAATCTAATAGAATATGGAATCATGTCGTAAACAAAAAGTGTTAATCTTCAGTAATATTCTGCAATGTAGAAAATAATACAAAATAAATTAAAAGCAGTGAATGAGAAGGTGTGTCCAAACTTTTGACTGGTAGTGTACATCAAAGTTATTTTGTAAAACTAATAGCTTTTGCTTACATGCAGTTGTTTTGCTTTTAAATATGTGATATTTTTCAGGAGTGATGTGGCATCAGTGCATACAGTCATACAATTGTTATCACACATGCTCTGTTTGACTCAAGCCCGACATGCTCCACAGCATTTGGTTAAATCCTACTTTTAAATTGTTGGATGCAGTGATATAACCCACAGCCAGACTCTTCAGTAATGAAAATTACAGTGTAGCTGTCGTTATTTACGGCGCTACCAAATCACACAACTCTGGCTGTTCAGCTGAAAGCACCTGGACAGCCTGTTGAATGCAAGCCTGCTCAGTCTTCAAACCTGTAATTGTCACCATGATACCAGCGTTGTTTGCTATTGGTATTGATCCCACACATATGATTGCTTGTGAGAGCAGAATCAGCCAATAGGAACGGACATGGGCCTGTGACCTTTCACATCAGATTGTGACCTCTCATCACTTATTTCTTGGAAGAATAGAGACAATGTTTTATTCATTCACATTTTGAGAGAGTGATTGAGATGGGCAGATGAACGCTATGATTTAGTGCTATTAACTCTTAAACACAGACAATCTTGTGTGAGTTGAGGTTTTTGGAGTGCAGTGTTTACAGCCGAACAGACGGCATGATTGCAGATAAATTCACTGTTAAAATCAAGCAGCGGTGTCTCGTTCAAAAACAAGAGGTGCATCAAGTTTTAATGACAAAATGACAGACGAGTGGCACCATCTGTCCAAGAGATGGAGATATTTATCGTGTGGATATAATGAATATTTTATATCCTATGAAAGATTTTGCAGCAGCTTTGAAACAGCAGAAAGAACCAGCTTTCTGAAAATTATTCCAGCATCTGTAAATATAGAGAAAAACACTTTTAATCATCAGCATTTTATTTTTATGTCAGATTTTTTCAATAAGCATTTGTAACATTTTACTGCAGTCTATAGCCCAATACTGTGATTGTATTAAATAGACAAACCAATATCCAACAACTAGAAATATTTACTTATTCAAAAACATAAACAAAACACATTATCAAAAGAATAATCCTTTAGGGATGGTGATGATGGAAATCAGTTTATCCCTCTGCCCACCAGAAAGCTAAATACACACTACCTGTCAAAAATTTTAGAACTCCTCAATTTTTGCTTTCTTTTAAACTGAAATTCAAATACTTCAAGTCCAATAAATAACTTGAAATGGTACAAAGGTAAGTGGTGAACTGCCAGAGGTTGAAAAAAAGTAAAGTTACCCAAAACTAAAAAATATCGTACATTTCAGAAAAGGCCCTTTTCAGGCAACTAAGAAATGGGTTAACAACTTAAAGCTGTTCTGCAGCAATGGAGGTTGATCAAACCTTGAAAGTTGGTGCTACCAAATCCTACAGGTGTCTCAACTTTTCTTGATTACGTACAACCTTAGGAAAAGTAAATTAACAATAGAAGAGAGACAGACCATCAAAATACTCAAAAATGTAGGTCTTTCCTACAGACAACTTACGAAGAAAGTCGAAGTGTCAGTGAGTATAGTTTTTTCACCATCAGAAGGCACTGGAAACTCTGACAGGAAGAGATCTGGAAGACCCAAAGCCACAACAGAATCTGAGTTTCTGAGAGTCAACAGCTTGGTGATAGGCGGCTCACAGGACACCAGCTTCAAGCACAGCTTAATAGTGGGTGCAGTTTAACTGTGAAGAGAAGACTTGGAGTTGCAGGTTTGACAGGTGGAGTTGCAGCAAGAAAGCCATTGTTAAGAAGCCAGAAGAAGAAAAAGAGTCCTGTCTGGTCCATGAAACAAACCAATGGACTACTGAAGACTCTGGAGGAAGGTATTATGGACTGATGGATCAAGATTTTAAATCTTTGGTTCATCATGCAGGATTTTTGTATGTCATTGAGTAAGAGAAAGGATGGTTCCTCAGTGTGTGACATCAACTGTCCAACATGGAGGAGGAAGTGTGATGGTCTGGGGCTGTTTTACTGGATCCAAGGTCGGTGACTTGCACAGAGTGAGAGAACCCTGAACCTAAATGTCTACCACAGCATTCTGCAGCTCCATGCAGTACCCTCTGGTATGAGAATAGTTGGTCAGGGGTTCATCCTACAGCAAGATAACGACCCAAAACATAAGTCCAAGCTATGCCAGAACTACCTTAGGGGGAAAAAAGAACAAGATGGTGAGCTTGAAAACAATGAGTGGCAGCACAGTCTCCAACCTTAAACCCCAGGGAAAATACATTTTGGTTTCTAACTTGATTTCTTTGAAACTCTATTTGTTTATTTTTTCAATGCTTTAATTAACGTGAATAATTTGCAATAAGAAAAGCAGAAAAATTGGGGTGTTCTAAAACTTTTGACCAGTAGTGTACATTATCATGAAACCAGGGTTACTGGTGGTCAGGATGACACCTAGTGACCTCTGACCTGTTTTCCTGTAGTCACAATTTCAACAAAACTTTGATCACAATAGCAGATAGTCATAGCAATAGCAGGTCCTTAAACATAAACAGGAATATCCATTTATTTTTAGATGCAGATTTAGCCAGCAGCTTTAGAGCTGCACATGAGATACGGTAATGAGTTTTGCAGGGTGTGAGAACTTAAGTTATCCATCCATCCTCTATACACCGCTTTATCCTCATTAGGGTCGCGGGGGGTGCTGGAGCCTATCCCAGCTGACTCGGGCGAAGGCAGGGGACACCCTGGACAGTTCACCAGTCTGTCACAGGGCTACATATACAGACGAACAATCACACTCGCATTCACACCTACGGACAATTTAGAGTACTCAGTTAACCTCACCATATTTTTGGACTGTGGGAGGAAGCCAGAGTGCCCGGAGAAAACCCACGCATGCACAGGGAGAACATGCAAACTCCATGCAGAAAGATCCCAGGCCCACCCCGGGATTCGAACCAGGGATCTTCTTGCTGCAAGGCGAAAGTGCTAACCACTACTCCACTGAGCAGCCCGGACTTAAGTTAGACCAATGAATTACACCACAAATACACAGGGCCAATGTTGATTTTCAGTGGTGGAAATTTTGAGGTACTTTATTTGAGTATATGTTTCAGTACTTGTTGCTGTTTTGTTGTACTTCTTTTTTTTACCACATTTGATTGACTGTTGGAGTTACCAGGTTCTTTTTGTTTCAACTTGATTAAACGATAATAAACACTCTTTTAAAAATACATACACTACCATTCAAAGGTTTGAGGTCGTCCAGGCAATTTCATGTTTTCCACAAAAATTCACACTTTTATTCATGTGCTAACATAATTGCATAAGGGTTTTCTAATCATCAGTGAGCCTTTCAGCACCATTAGCTAACACAATGCATCATTAGAACACAGGAGTGATGGTTGCTAGAAATGTTCCTCTGTACCCCTATGGAGATATTCCACTAAAAATCAGCCGTTTCCAGCTACAATAGTCATTTACCACATTAACAGTGTCTACTCTGGATCCATCATTCATTAATGTTATCTTCAATGAAAGAAAAATGCTTTTCTTTCAAAAATAAGGACATTTCTAAGTGATTCCAAACCTTTGAATGGTAGTGTGCATACATTTGACCCATCATAAAATCAAATGGCAAAACTATTGCTGTTACATATCACCAATACATATCACTAAGTCTGTGTTCCCCTTAGGGGAAACACAGACTTAGTGACATGTAACACAGAGGGTGCTTGTTTTCTCCTCAGATTTCTCTGGAACTGGAGCTACACAGCTCTGATCTGCAGCCTCTGGCCTCACCACCTGCTATCCTACCATCTCCACCCAATTCATGTAAAAGAACGCTGACAGGAATACTTTTACTTACCTCAGATGAATTTTAAATACAGATCTTCATAAACATTGCCCTACATTTTCACAAATCCATACATCAAAATAGAATATTTATTAGTGTTTGCTGGACTGTTACTTTGGTTACAATTACGTTAAGTATAGGCAACTAACATTGGGGCCACTGGTTCGCTGTAAATTTTAGTCTGTTATTTTATCATTTACATAATAACCCTGACCCATTAATAACGACAGTGTAAGCAGTGTATTGTGAGTATTATCTAAGGATATATGTATAGAAGGATGGCTATCCTGAACTCACTAGTATATTGTGCAATGTATTGTAAATAATTATGTTCATGTACTTATGTGTGTTTTTGGAATCTCTTAAATGAAAATGTTGGATGAGGCTATCATACGCAATGTGATAGAGACTTTATAGTTTCTATTTATCCATTCAGACCAACTCATGGCCCCACAAAGCCACTGTACTGTGCACAGTACAGTATTTCACTGCATCTAATTAGCTCACAATGCACTCAATATTAAGGGCTCCCTTAAGTACTATTCAAGCCCATTTTCTCAGCCAATCTGAGTAGTAAGCCGAGTCATTAGCCCAGGCCTGCGTGCGATTGGTTTCAAATGTATCAGTCAATGGGGGGTCTCATTGGTTTAATTCCAAAGCATTATCACAATTGTTTTCACAACACTGATCAGTTTATAGCCCAGTGGGGGCCTTTCAGAGCATGGTACACACAAGTTAGTCCCCTGGGTGGATTTCATATTTACTTGTTGGAAGGAAAATGATGGAAGCCTAAAGTCTATACTAAGCAAGTTTACATTAACCAACTATGGGTGGGTTTTCTTTCATGGAACTGTCTACAGGACAGTTTGTCTTTGTATCTACAGTGCATCCGGAAAGTATTCACAGCGCGTTACCTTTTCCACATTTTGTTATGTTACAGTCTTATACCAAATCGGATTCAATTCATTTTTTCCCTTAAAATTCTACACACAACACCCCATAATGACAACATGAAAAAAGTTTTTTTGAGATTCTTGAAAATTTATTAAAAATAAAAAACTAAGAGACCACATGTACATAAGTATTCACAGCCTTTGCTTAATACTTTGTTGATGCACCTTTGGCAGCAATTACAGCCTCAAGTCTTTTTGAATATGATGCCACAAGCTTGGCACACCTATCTTTGGGCAGTTTTGCCCATTCCTCTTTGCAACACCTCTCAAGCTCCATCAAGTTGGATGGGGAGCGCCGGTGCACAGCCATTTTCAGATCTCTCCAGAGATGCTCAATTGGATTCAAGTCCGGGCTCTGGCTGGGCCACTCAAGGACATTCACAGAGTTGTCCTGAAGCCACTTCTTTGCTATCTTGGCTGTGTGCTTAGGGTCGTTGTCCTGCTGAAAGATGAACTGCCGCCCCAGTTTGAGGTCAAGAGCGCTCTGGAGCAGGTTTTCATCCAGGATGTCTCTGTACATTGCTGCATTCATCTTCCCCTCTATCTTGACTAGTTTCCCAGTTCCTGCTGCTGAAAAACATCCCCACAGCATGATGCTACCGCCACCATGCTTCACTGTAGGGATGGTATTGGCCTGGTGATGAGCAGTGCCTGGTTTCCTCCAAACAAAACGCCTAGCATTCACACCAAAGAGTTCAATCTTTGTCTCATCAGACCAGAGAATTTTTTTGCTGATGGTCTGAGAGTCCTTCAGGTGCCTTTTGGCAAACTCCAGGCGGGCTGCCATGTGCCTTTTACTAAGAAGTGGCTTCCGTCTGGCCACTCTACCAAACAGGCCTGATTTGTGGATTGCTGCAGAGATGGTTGTCCTTCTGGAAGGTTCTCCTCTCTCCACAGAGGAACGCTGGAGCTCTGACAAAGTGACCATGGGGTTCTTAGTCACCTCTCTGACTAAGGCCCTTCTCCCCCGATTGCTCAGTTTAGATGGCCGGCCGGCTCTAGGAAGAGTCCTGGTGGTTCCAAATGTCTTCCATTTACGGATGATGGAGGCCACCGTGCTCATTGGGACCTTCAAAGCAGCAGAAATTTTTCTGTACCCTTCCCCAGACTTGTGCCTCGTCACAATCCTGTTTCGGAGGTCTACAGACAATTCCTTTGACTTCATGCTTGGTTTATGCTCTGACATGCACTGCCAACTGTGGAACCTTATATAGACAGGTGTGTGCCTTTCCAAATCATGTCCAATCAACTGAATTTGCCACAGGTGGACTCCAATTAAGCAGTAGAAGCGTCTCAAGGATGATCAGTGGAAACAGGATGCACATGAGCTCAATTTAGAGCTTCATGGCAAAGGCTGTGAATACTTATGTACATGTAATTTCTTTGTTTTTTATTTTTAATAAATTTGCAAGACTCTCAAAAAAACTTTTTTCATTTTGTCATTATGGGGTGTTATGTGTAGAATTTTAAGGGAAAAAAATAATTGAATCCGATTTGGAATAAGGCTGTAACATAACAAAATGTGGAAAAAGTGAAACGCTGTGAATACTTTCTGGATGCACTGTACATGTTACCTGCCATCTGTCCATTCTGGAGTTTTGTCCAGATTGTGAATTCTGAGCAACTATTGATGACTGATAATTTGAGAACTGATTTTAAGATTTTACTGTTTGTTTGATAGCTTTTGAAAAGGTTTGGCATCATCATATTTAGCAGAGTTCCTACATCATTATGCTCACAGAGATGGGCCAAACAGATGTTCTAGGTTATTCTGAAATCCAGGCACTAAATAGAGCTCCTCATGTCTTTGCAGCTCCAAAGTCTCTGGAGCAGTTCACCTTTACATGTAAGAACTGCTCAGACTCTGGAGCTCCTCAAGTCTTTGCAGCTCCAAAGTCTCTGGAGCAGTTCACCTTTACATGTAAGAACTGCTCAGACTCGAGAAACTTTTAAGACTTAATCCTTTGACTTAGCATTTAATTCAGTGAAAGCTAGACAACGTCTTTACTGAGTTGTCATGTTTTCATTTTATTGTCTTCTGTTATACAGACGATTCCTTTTGTCATTGTGTTGTGGTTTTATGGTTTACTGTTTTAATTATATTGAATTTTGGCTCAACTCTTGTGTTTAAAGGTGCTGCATAAAGCTGCCGCTGACAACAACTCAGGTGAACCTCAGATTTGGGCCATAATTCTCTGTGGGTTTGTAAAACCATGCAATCTCTTTCACATTACACATCATCACTTAATCCTTTTATTTTTTTGGCATTTTCACCCTTGCTGGAAAAGAGTGAAAAGAGATGGGATATGCGGGGAAATAGAGTGGGGATGAAAGGCGGTGTGGGTCAGCCAGGGCTCAGGCTGAGGACTCACTGCTGACGCCATTTGCGCCCATGTGGTATGTGCCCTATCCTACTCCTCTAATCACCTGGAAAGCCTTCTTATTTCTGGTTAACCCATCCAGCATTGTTTGTCTTGTTCCCTCGACCCCACTGTTCCACCCTCTCCCACTCAAACAAAATGATCAGTTACAAGGAGAAAAATGTAAGTGATATGGTTATCAAAAAATCCCAAATTTTCCACCCTCTAAGGGATCAGATATCACCACGGGACATTACATTCTGGATAATGGCCAGTCAGTGAAAAACGAGGGCTCTCTCCCTGATCACAGCTACATATAAAAAGCAGTGACCGCTGTCTGAAATTGCACATATTGCTGAGTGTTGGCAGTATCTTTAATTTTGCAACTTGACTCTACATTTAATGTCATAAAATGTCCCAGAGTTGCCTTTGAAAAGGAGCAGTGGGTCAGCCTGGATTTGGGGGTTTCTGTATCTGTCATAGCTACCTCAGGGGGCTTTTCTGTTAAATCTACTGTTAAATCTATTGACTTTCTAAGAGATACTAATAATGATTGTCCAGCTTCAATCCTTGACTTTAGATTATTACTAGTCATTTTTTTCTCCAAAAACTTGCATTAAACACTTTTCAAGACAATCACTGTCTCCCTGGAGTGATTATCCAATTTTGTACCATTTTAAAGCAATATCACACCTTCTAAATTCATTTTTAATCAAGATAAAACATAGCTATCAAACCTTTATCATGTTGTCTTGCCACAGGTTTGTAGGATATTGCTAATCAACATTCACTCTAATCAACTACAACGGGGAACTCAATAACATTAGAACATCAAGCTTCAATACTGACACTGGCCTCAGACAATATTGGTCAAATCCTCATCTTATTTCTTACAGTGAACATTATTCCACCAGAGGAGGTTATTTAATGCTTTGCTTATTCTTATTCATTTTTCCATAAAAAAAAAATCATCCCCATTTAGTTGTTCTGGTACAACAACAGGATTGATAATAGTGTAAAAAAAATAGATAAACATTTTTATTCAGACCACACTGTTTCCCCTGTTGTATGTCAACTGTGTTCCAGTGTTTGTAATTACATGGCTATGATTGGCATAAATGGAGCCTGCACATTTGTATATTTCGGTGGTTGTCAGTGTGATGGGACAAGGTGTGAAAGACAGTCCCAGCCGGTTTGTTGTTGTAATTTAACACCTTCCCATTGTGCTTGCTGCAGTAATGAGTTTCAGCCTGGATTTTCAGGATGTGAGGACTTGGGTTGCACCAGTAAATTAAACCACAAATATACAGGGCCAATGCGACTTTTAAAACTACTAAAACTACATTCAGGGTAACGGGAGAACATGCCAGACAAAATTACAATATGACATGGATGTAGCAAATTCTAGTTTACAATTTCAGCTCAAAAATGGTCAAACTGTAAGACAGAAAACTATCAGCAAAGTTACTGTGATTGCTTTTTTTCCACTTTAGGATACAGAGATGTGTTGAATTACAGAACAGCAAAGCTTAAATTAATGGCAGCATACTAATTCTATTACTTACTTTACAGTATATAGGGAAATGTTTAGCAGACAGGGAACATATATTGAACTTTAATAGGATGCTGAAATCCTGTATCCATGCCTTTTGATGATTACAGGTTCTTTGAACGATCTGAAATAATAAAATATGACTTCATTATCTTTTGTTCTTGTTTTTTGCCTGATGTTTTTATGTCTCATTATTTATCTTTCTGATGCATACCTGTTTTTCATTCATCTAAGCTCATTTTAATCACTCACAGAAGCAGCTTGTATTACGTTCTTCTTACAGAACATTACTTGAAAAAATGATTGAAGCTGATGGTTTATGACCTCAGTGTGAATTGCAATAAAAAGGCAAAAGCATTATTTTATTATTCATTTCTCAGAGCCTGTTCTTGCACTGAAGTAACACTTTACTATGTTCATATTAATGTTCTAAGTGAGGAACAGCCTGCATTTTACCTCATGGTAAGCTAAGGAATAAGTGGTACATCTCATCAGGGAACATCATGTACTCTCAATTTGACAAAAAAATACTATTGTCAGAAAAAGCAAGAACCCCTCCTCAAATTGATCTGATATGAGGTAGGGAATGGAAGTGGAGTTTGGCCGGTTAGGCTGATCTAGGATGTCTTGGCTTCGGAAGCTTGGGAGAAGGACACTTGGGGCTTTGATCTCAGGTAGTTCACTCGAATTCAATGTTGACCCTAGATTGTGCTTGAAACATGGGGGAAGAATCCGGAGAATAGGCCATGCAAATGCCATCAGCAGTGAGTCTCCAGCCAGTTTCCAGCTGTTAACTTCATTTGTCGTGAATCTTAATGCTCTGCATTGCTCTTTTCAACTGCTGGCATACAAAACTCAGAATCTTTGCTTGGTTCTGAAGAAACTGTACTCACAAACTAACTGCATCTTTGTGTGATAAATATGGAGACTACATTGTGATTAAGTGATTAATGTTTTCCCCAGGGGACACACTGTAGCTGTATACACGCATGTCAGAGATGACTCAGGGTTACAGAACTATGTACTCAATTCGCCTCGACTCAACTCAGCCACTCCTGGTACCAGTTTTGGTAGACACTCATGACTTTGGACACTTCCGCAAACGCCGATGGACAGCTTAGATCGTCATGAATCCGCCGAATTTGCATAGGAATTGAAAGAATGTGCGGCGGCCGCAGTGGCGGCCACAGCGGCAGCCGCAAACGCCGATGGACAGCTTAGATCGTCATAAATCCGCCGGTATAAACCACTTTCAGATGTGATTACCACAGCGGGTTTCGCTCGTGGTGAGCGGCATGAAAAACATGACGACATCGTGTTGGTGCGCACGAAACCGAAACAAAAACTGACGTGACAGTTTCACGAATCCATAAGCATGGTGATCACCATCATAGCCCTGAGAATCCAGGGTCAAACCCGAAGTTACCTCGCTAACCCCAAATCCTGTTTCGTAGTATAGGCCTCCAGGAAAAAACAGAGGTAGGATAACACTCAAACCTTGCTAATGTCTTCTTTACCTGTTCCTCATCAACATTGCTTAAACCACCAGGTGTAGCAGTGCTAACCTCATATAGGAAGATCGGTTCCTTTGTCTCATGCTGAAATTATTACAATTAGGTAAGTCTGAAAGTCATATTTTCAGTTTCAATTACTCTACATCTGGGTAATTGAGAAGATCTGTAAAATCTCACATTAGCTTTGTATGAACAGTAGAAAGCATGTTGTTGCCCATCCGTCAGGTGTAGTCATGCTACAATGGTATTACTTCAGCCAGTATGTAGAGAGGGAAGATTTTAGCAACCAATAACACTTTCAACATACATCCAGCATCAATTTCTTACACAGAAGTAACTCATCAGGATTTGTACATCTACATCTTGCCCAGCGTAGTCTGAACTCCATCATTTACAAGTCAGTATTCTCCACCACACTCTCAAACCTCTCCACCTCTCCTGCTCTCTCAGCTGCTCTCTCCTCTCCAAGCTGTCTTTGCTGTCTTTCTAGTGTCTCCTTCAGACTACTGCTTTGCATGCTCAGCGACAGCCAATCAATATCCCGCCCTCTGTGTCTGGTGAGCAAGGCGTCACTGCTGAAATAACAACTGCTTGGCCTGTTTGTTTAGTGCAGTCTCTCAACTCGTCCAGGGTACTCAGGAAACTCAATGCAAAACAATCATTTACAACAACACGGCCAGCAGAGAGCACCTAGGTGGTGGAGCTCATTCATGTAAGAGGATAGACGCTTGACTGATGTCTAGTTGGCCTTTAAATATCAAGAGGTAGATTAAATGATTCAGATTGATAAGTCCAGCATAGCATTCTTTATGCCACCAAGAAAACACAGCATGTTGCAGCTGAGATGCAGAGAGACGTGTGGGACAGAGGAGAGCCCAGTGGGATGGCTTCAGTGTTCCAGCACTTATTCTGATAATACAACAACATACTTCTGATAATGCAGCCCAGATGCCAGAGCTCCAAACGCAGGTGCTCAGTGGGCGAGTGTTAATTGCTGCTAATTGGTGTAGCAACACATCAAGGCATATGTGGTCTGTGTGTGTTAAAGCGAGAACAGAGGGGATTGTCAAGTGTTTCAGAGCTAGGACTATAAGATTATAGGAGCTCTGTGCTCTATTATGATTGAGATAAGAGCTAACTGTTAGCAGAACTCCTTCGTATATGCACGGTTCACATAGAGCATTAACTCCTCTTTTCTCATGGTAAAATGCTTTCTTTTATTGGTTAAAGGGAATTGGTTTTCTTATATGAGTGCCAAAGTACTGATAAAGAATATGTCATTTTCCTGGATTTTACTGTTTGAGACTGTAGATAATGACAAGACATCCCAGGACAGAGGTTATACAGAGTGGACTTAAACAGCAGGCAGTACATAAATCCTAAAACTGAGTAGGACCTCTCTTTATCCTCAAAACTGCCACGGTTCTTAATGATGGAAATCTTCCTCTGAGGTTCTGCTTCACATTGACATGATTCATCATTTGTACATACATGTCTGCTTGACACTCATTTGGCAAATCTCCTGTTCTACCACATCCCAAAGATGCTGTACTGAATTCACATCTGCTGATTGGGGAGGCTGCTGAACTTACCATCACGGTCACGAAACCAGTGTTTGATGTGGTGCGTTATCCCGCTGAAAGCAGCCATTAGATGATGGTACACCATGGTCATAAAGGGATGCACATGGTCAGCAGCAGCACTCAGAGCTGTGGCATTCAAACCATGACTGATTGATACTAAAGGGCCCAAAGTGTGCCAAGAATAGATTCCCCACACTGTCAACCCAGCAGCAGCGGACTGTTGACACAAGGCAGGTCGGGTCCATGAATTTATGCTGCTGATGCCAGTAAAAAATCTGATTCAGATCATCTACATGTTATCATCTTCAGCTGTTCTGTCTTGATGACCTTGAGCCACAGAAATCTCACATTTCTGTCTGTGGCTGACAGGAGTGACACCCAGTGTGGTTTTCTGTTGTTGAAGCTCATCCGCTAAGAGACTGGACGTATTGTCAATTCTGAGTTGCTTTTCTGCTCTGCAAAGCAACAGAGTGGTTATCTGAGTTCTGATAGCCTTTCTGTCAGCTCCAACCAGCCTGGCCTCTGGCTTCTTTCATCATCAACGTATCAGCTTTTTGTTTTCTTACAGCACTGAATGAATTTTAGAGACTGTAATGGTGAAAAGCTCTTAGTGCATGTAAATTCTATCATTATCCGTCTGCTATTATTAGGTATTGAAACATGGCTCTCATGGCTGATGATGTCACAACAAAAGACAATGGTTACTTGTTTATTTTGATGACCTCAACAATGTGTGCTGTGGCGTACTTGAACGTAAATACCACAGCTCTGAAAAGGAATATTTTTCATTTTCATTTCCATCAATATGTGTAAACATTTCTTGTTGGTGCTCTCTGGAACTGTGAAATTATTCTCTGGCACCTGATTAATGAATTTGATAGGATAGGGTTGAATATAACACAGAGACTTTTGAGTTTAAGAACATCTAATCTTACTCATCTACAGAAATAGTCCAGGAAAAGTTTACCTTTTAAAAGAAAGTAACCATTTGTAGCTTACTTTTTTCCACTAAAGAATGTGAAGATGCTTTGAGCAAACGTTATAGTGTTGCCCACCTCAGGCCAACTGGATTACAGATGTTCTCTGCCTGACACAAATGTTAACACAAGTTTATAAAAAGGAAACTCCATTGTTAAAACTGATGTTTTTGAAGGAGAATATTCTTAAACTTGTGTCATATTTTGTCATTTAGCTTAAAGTATTGAATGAGTTTAGCTGGCTGAATACGTTAGGCATCTTGTTATTGTAAAAAAAAATGTTCAAAAGTATGTCATGCATTTTGTAGTTACCTCACAAGTCATGGGAAAATGCCAATTTGTCACGTGCAGTTTTGTTTAAAGGACAAACTAATTTATCTTTATATTCTCCACCCAAATCAGCTGGAGAGCACAGACTTTCACTGAGACATACAGTTCACACTTCTGTGATCTTCTGTGTGAATCCACAACCAAACCCATCATAAATATGTGGATATATTTTCACTACGATCTGAATCTGCACCAACATATAATGAATTCTTCTTTTGCCCCTATTTAACCTCTCCACCCAGTTTGAGGAAAATCTCAGGCAGCTACTTTTTGTGTAATCTGCTGACAGACCAACATTTCGTACATCATTTACAAATTCAATGTATATTTCACTCATTAATATGTTTAGACTTTTGGGAGCTGCTACAAAGATGAATTGTGACCTACAGCATCTATGTGTCCTCACAATACACAGGTATTTCAGCATTTGCTGTTACGTGTACACAACAAAAGGTCTGCTGGGATATTCTGTGAGGTGTGGACTCTTTGCTAGTAATAGCAGCATTATTATTATGAGAATAATTCAAGCGTGAGTTCCTGTCCGTACTGAAATGGGACTGCTGCAGAGCGACAGAATAGATGCATCAAATCCCTTTGTTGTTGTTATGAATCAACAGTAAGAAGCTGAAGATATTCACAGTATGATGCAGAAAGAATCCAGGGTTGAAAATAAGGACGAGATGGGCAATGCTCAAGAAATAGATCCAACTTCATACAAACTCTTTCGTTTGATCTTAATGATAGGCATTGTATTGATGCCTTTTCACAATTATTTCCACTTTCTGCAACCTGCTCCTGCTCTCCTGTCTGCAGGCCTGGGTGCCTGGCTGCAGCACATGACTTCTTTAAAGAGCTTGAAGGGGTCTCGGCGACAGAGCGAAGCAACAGAGGAATAGAAGAGGAGAGGGTAGAGGAAGAGATAGAGGAGTGGGAGGAGGAGGGGAGCTGGACAAGATGAAAGAAACAGCTGTATACAAATGACAGGCTTCCATACCCCACCAACACCAACACCACCACCCGTTCTTTCCTTCCCCCCCACCTGCAGTGATGTTGCCCTGTGCGGTCATCGAACAGCTTCAAAGAACCAGGCAGGCGAGGCGAGGCGAGGCGAGCGGGCCGAATCCTCAAAGAGACAGCCTCTCTCTCCTCCTCCGCTAACACCACGGCCTCTGACACACAAGCACAATCTGCCTCGTCCATGCCGCCCACCCTCCTAACCCCCCCACTGCATGTAAAGCACCAGGAGAAGGAATAGAGGAAGAGGAGGAGGGGAATGAAGTGACTTTATCACAGCCATATACTCAAAAGAAGTGACAGGCTCTGTTGTGGGGCGAGGCCAGCAGGTGTGTAGTGTATGCTTCTTCACCTCATGTTTTTTTGCATTTTATAAAAATCCTACAAACTTTAAACTGGGGAATTCACTAGGATGAAATTTAGTGATTAAATTTAGCAAGAGAATAGCTTTTTTTTTTTTTTTTTGTCTCTGAGAGGCATTAAAGGAACATACCATTACTTGACATTGTCATTTACTAAAAATCACATGTACTTGACAAATGCATTCTATTAAAGCAGGTTATGGCAGTGTATAGTTTGTGTTGTATACAATGTCAATGTATACACTGATTCCTCAACAATATTACAATTATCTTCAGCACATTTAAATCTTCATTTTGGAATGGTTAAAAAAACAAAAACACATGATAATGTCGATATGTTTTATGATTTAGGTGTGAGCAAGAGTTGTCTCTTTAGACACCCAGATAACTGGAGCACATTGACTTCAGTGGTTCTTCTCCTACTATATCATAAGTTGCAACACTTTCTACAGCCTACAGTTCGCTAGCTAGGTATACCTTGTCCCGGGTGCCACAATATAGACTTTAGGAAGCCTGTGATGACAGATTTTAGCCAATCACAAGTCTTTCCAGTTTCAAGACATTGTGTTTTTGATGTTCTACAAATACAGATATGCATCCCTTCAGATGAAAGACTGGAGGACATTTTTGCAGGAAAAGTTCCTGTTTCAGCATTTACAACAACTGGCTACACTGCAAAGGAACTCATTAAAGGAAGAGGAACCTGTCAAAAAGAGAATGTGCCAATTAACTCAACTGACCACAGGCAAAGGACACTCATTATACTGGAGTCACAGCCAATAAATTTCGAGTTTGCCATTTTTCTCCTGGACAGGTAAGCTTCTAACTTTCCTTTCCTTTAATAGCTAAATGTGTTGTAGTGGTTGGTGAGGTTGTCTCGACACATTTTCAAGAGATTCACAAATAAACCGCTTTTACTAATCAGTGGAGTCCAACCAACTATCTCTCTCTCAAGAGTTCATCAGTTGTCCTGTGAGCTCATACCTTATACAGAGGGTCTAAAATAATTGTTTTCATCTTCCGCTCAAGAAACGTAGGTGATTTCTTTTGTTCACATGATGACATTAAAATTACTGAGACTTCCACCTAGGCATTTTTAGGTAGGCATTTTTAAGAGGGTTCTTTAAAAGAAACATTACCGCACAAGGCACAAAGAGCATAAAATATTCTGTAGTTTGCATTGTGATTTAATACCTAACCTGCTGGGTTGAATGAACTCAGGTGCATCTGTCTACTTTGTTTGGTTCATAGGCTGATTTTAAAGCTGTCAGCTGAATCCTGGTGCTGACCAAACAACCAAACCAAGAATGCAAACATGTGTAGCCGCAGGCCTAATAAAGCTGGTAAACAGAGTATGCAGTTTTCAGGTGATAGTGGTATTTGACAGTTTAGAGATGCTGCACCGTTAAATGGACTGGCTGTGGTTTCAGCACCTTCAGCCACACACAGCCCGTGTTGCAGAGCAAAGGCAAGAAAAGTACTCAGAGAGCACAGTACTCCACCAAAGTTGCTATGATGAAACCTTTAAACAATTTGTGGTCCTCACTGGTGGATTTGTAATAGGATCACAATCGTGTGATCATCAGCAGGCAGCTGATGTAGTGTTCACTTGTTCTGATAGTCACAGTGCAATGATACAGAAATTTTTGACAAATATGTGGATCCAGACTATAAGCTGCATCACTGCCAAAATCTAATCACTTGATCCTTATGTCATTTCTGACCATCCCTGAAAATTTCATCTAAATTTGTTTATTGGTTTTTGAGTAATGTTGTGAATTGACAAACAGACGGACAAACCAATGCCAATCATCACATATTTGCGACGTGTTCCTTGGTAGAGAAAAAAACAACATATTTTTTCACAATTTTCAGATCTAATTTTATATATATGGTGATTTTTTTAATGATTCTATCTGGCTGTGTGAGTTCTACTATAGTTTACTCAGAACTCATATATATTACAGCTGTATACAGAGTTGAAATGGAGGTGCAACCATTGTCAACATAGCAAAGAAGTTTGCAGGTTCTTTTTTATTTTTATTTTTTTTTAAATAAAACTAGACTTGTAATGCTGGCCACAGTGAACATAAAAACAAAACACTCAATCAAATATACATGAATTCTTTTCAATACAGTTTCAATACAATTCTTTTCAATACAGTTTGACAAAACAGCCACACATAGTATCTCTGCCTGTTTTGTTTCAAACCGAGGACTTTAGAGAGCAGCACTAGTATCAGAGCTGACACTCGTTTGTCAGTGAGAGGCCATGAAAAGAATCTTCAATAAAAGAAAAAGAAAAATGAAGGTAAATACAGTGCGGGCTGCACAGTGAACGTAGTGGTTAGCACTTTCGCCTTGCAGCACGAAGATCCCCGGTTCAAATCCCGGCCTGGGTCTGGGATCTTTCTGCATGGAGTTTGCATGTTCTCCCTGTGCATGCGTGGGTTTTCTCCGGGCACTCCGGCTTCCTCCCACAGTCCAAAAATACGCTGAGGTTAATTGATTACTCTAAATTGCTCGTAGGTGTGAGTGTGATTGTTTGTCTGTATATGCAGCCCTGCGACAGACTGGTGACCTGTCCAGGGTGTCCCCTGCCTTCACCCGAGTCAGCTGGGATAGGCTCCAGCACCCCCACGACCCTAGTGAGGATAAAGCGGTGTATAGAGAATGGATGGAATGGAATGGAAATTCAGTGCATAGAGGTAGTAATACTCCCTTTGTTTTTAACTGTGAGTCTTTGTCACAGCTCATCTGTACTTAGTAGTTTCATGAGGGTAGTGCTACTGTGTAGCAGAGAGACCTGACAATGGTGTATGTGTGACAGACAAGGAAAGAGACTGATGAGTAACAAATGCCAATTTGGCTGTGAAACAAACCGACCTGAATCGACCCCCTCCCCTCTTCTCCACTATACCTAACAATCTTGATCAGGAATGACAGTGCCTGGGTGCAGTCCAGGGCCTTTTCAGCCCAGACACGAGATGGATATGGACATGTCTTCCCAAAGAAAAACGCAGCAGGGTAATCAATAAAGGCCATGTTGTTGGGTTTTTGTCTTCTTTTTTAAGATTTATTTCAAGACATCATATCAGAATCACATCCTCTTTTTTAACCGCACCACCTGAACCTCCTCAGTCTGGATGATGGAGGAGGAGGAGGTAGTTTGATTTGAGAATGTCATCATTGAGAAGACAAGCTGGCTGGATGAGCTCATTCCACCACCTTCACACACACGTGCATGCACACACATGAAAACCAGCCCCTCACTCACTCAGCCCCACCCTTTATTGGCCTGGGCTGGTAAATAAGGCCGGGTGTGTGAGAATCTCATTACCGCAACACAAAGCAGAATTTCCTATGAGGATTGGTGTGTGTGTGTGTGTGTGTGTGTGTGTGTGTGTGTGTGTGTGTGTGTGTGTGTGTGTGTGTGTGTGTGTGTGTGTGTGTGTGTGTGTGTGTGTGTGTGTGTGTGTGTGTACACGCGTGCACACACACACACCAACACTCACACAGAGAGAGAGTAGGAAAAAAAGAGTAAGACAGTGCTTGTGTATGCAAAAGTGAAATGGAGTGAAAGTGTGCATGTGCGGGCATGGCTATCTCCAAGTCTATACATATACATACACATATATATATATATATGTGTGTGTGTGTGTGTGTGTGTGTGTGTGTGTGTGTGTGTGTGTGTGTGTGTGTGTGTGTGTCTGTGTTAGGCAAGCTCAATCAGCGGCAGGCTGATGGGGAGGGAGAGTGAGGCAGCTGGGGCCTCCTGCCCAGGCCTTCAATTTCCCTCCCAGTCCAGCCACTGGAGTGTGTAATTACTATGGGGCCGGCCTGAGGGCTGGCATGGAAGTGCAAACGCACACACACACACCATCCCTCAGTATCCACCCTACCGCAACCACTACCACCCCCAAATCACACACCTCCCACAAATAGCCCCCACACACACCCATGCACACACGTACACACTCACACACACAGTTAAGAAACATGTCAGCCTCCCTCCCCTGGCCTGTAGTTCATCCTGATGCCCTGTGTTGCCCTGGGGTGGCTGAGCATCTATGATCCGCGACTGAGAGCACACTATGAAATCCCTCTCAGCTCTCACTTCACAGACTTGCTGGAAAGTATCCACTCCTCCACCATGACACAAAGTATAGATTTCATATTAATCTGCACTATGTTTCTTCTTGTGATTTGCTGCCAAGTCGGCTGCATTTGTTGTCGCATTAAAATTGTGGTTTTGTGCTCTCTCTCTATATATAAAAGGTTAGTTGAGAAGATTTGTCTCTAAAAGTGACAAATCTAACTGCTAAGTCCAAAAAGTTTATTGAGACAGTTTATGCCTAGCATTAACATTTGAGTCATATCTGAATTAATGTAGGTGACAGTGCTACACAATGTATTACGATGGGAATGAGGCTGAATTGGCCAGGCTACATCTAGAGGTGGTCAGATGGCAGTCAGGTGTTAAAGCAGGTCAGAAAGTGGGATCACATTCTGAAGAAAATAAATTCTCAAACCAAACTGAATAGTTACCTGACTCTGCCTCTTCATACTACCTTAAACAAGCGAGGCATAGGCTGGAGTTAAAGTATTCCAACAAGTTCGACCTTTGACCCATCAGTTCACAGGATGTTACCCCAAAAGACTTGGTTCTCATCTGGATATTTATTTTTTTGCAAATGCCAGTCAAGCCTTCATGTTCGGTTTGGCCAATAGTGGTTTGCACCTTGCAACTCTCCCGTGGATCTATTTTCTCTCAGAGTCTTTCTTACTGTCGAATCCTGTAGATAGACCTTGACTGAGGCCAGTGAGGTCTGCAGTTCTTTTGATGTTCATCTGGGATCTTTTGTGACCTTTTGGATTAGATATCGACATGCTCTTGGAGAAATGTTGGTAGGCCAGTCACTCCTTAGAAGATTCACCAATGTTCCATGCTCCCTCACTGTGGTTCTCTGGAGTCCCAGAGTCTTAATAATGAGTTTGTAACTCTTTCTAGACTGAAAAATGTCAGTGACTTCGTTTTATCATCTATTCTTGAACCTCTTTAGAACGTGGCATCATGTGCTGCTTTTTGAGACCCTTTAGCAACTTCACAATATCAGACAGGTTTTATCAAGAGATGTTTCAATTTAACAAGCCTGGAAGTAATCAAACATGGGTGTGACTGGTTACATTGAACCCAGTTGTCAAATGAATTTGGTCATTTGGTAGATTGGTAGCTAAGGGATCAAGTAGTTTTTCACATAGGGCAAGATGGGCTGAACAGCATTTTTCCTTCAAAAAAAATAAAATCATCTTCTAAAAACTTTTTACAATTTTGTGTTTTCTTGAGTGATTGTCTCTGTGTGATGCAAAAGTACAAGATTTCGACAGGGGGGCAAAAACTTTTGCACAGTACTGTATACAGAGTAGATTTTTTTCTCTTCCAGAATCTGACCTGAAGTCCTACAGGTTCAGCTCCTGTGGTTGGAACAAACAAAGGTTAAGGCAGTCCGAAACCAACTGCTATAGTTGAGAACAGTCACTGTTTACACCAGAAAATATAACTGCATGACAATTTTGAATAATATTGTGTATTAGTATATATTTGTCATTTGAGCCCATGAGAAAAAAAATCTGATTTGTAGGAAATTGGTTTCATTTCCCAGAAGTAAGCTACAGTAACAATCAGATGTTCCGTGGTGGAATTGGACAATGGAAAAGAATTTAAACGTCCAATGTGCCTAAAATTTTACAAAACATTCTATGTATGGTTGTTAAGAGAATATCTCAAAGGATGCACTGAATCCAAGATCTGTGAAATAAGTGATGGATTTATGTTAAATATTAAATGTACGTATTGATTTTGCTGTTTTGATCTGGCTCTGCTTCTTGTTGCAGAACTCACAAAGTAGAAGCTCTGTCCATTTTTGTCTTTTTTGCATTTTTACATTTTTTTTCATGACTTGTGCAAATTGTATTGTTATTCTTCACTAATAAACATAAAAAGTTGTATATTGGTTCACCATTTCTTGTAAACAGCTCGTATTTTACAAACCATGCAGCAGCTATAGAACCAAATCCTGAAATTACAAGGTTAGACTCAAACTTAAAACTAACCACTGACCCTAACTTTTAATTTTTAGAGTATTTCAAGAGGATAAATGAACATATGAACGCAATAGTGAGACATTTGAAATAATTTTAAATACAACTGGTGACCTTGCACTAATTTCAAGGATTTTACTGTCCAATGATTTCTTGTAATTACCCTTAATTTTGGAGACAAGTGTACTGAAATGTTGGCAGCGCAATAAATTCACTGAAGCTGAATGTGTACTCATCATCTCCTCAATAGGAGACACTGCCATCTTGTCTCATTCTACAATTTCAGCAATATGTAGCTATTGTGCAACAGTGCACAGTTCATCCTCCTTTAATATATAACGATGGGGCTTAGAATTTTTCTGCATGATCATATGTCCATGATTATTTTACTGCAGATGCACATCCAGGTGCAGGTGAAACATTTATTTAGAAAGTGTCTTCAGAAGATTGTGCAGCCTTGACACTCTCACTCTGAGTCATTTCTCTAGTTGTTTGTGTGAAGCTACAGTTTCTAAATCTGTGGGTGGGATGTGTGCCGTTGCCTCAGTAGCCTCAAAACAACAGGCGAACTTGAGAAGAAGGGCCTTGATATAAGCACATTTTAATGGGACACACACTTACAGGGCGTACCTGACAGCTACTAACAGACACTGTGTGGTTTTCTTCATGTTTTAATACTCGTTCTCCTTGTGTATATGTCGTGTGTGTGCATGCATGTGTGTGTGTTGTTGCCTTTGTCCTCCTCAGCACAGCGGGAATACACACACACACTCACCGGTGGGCCCTGGGACAGGCAGACAATTAAACAGGTCAGCGTGGGGTAACCTCGGCCGGCCTGCGGGGGGCGGTAGACACGCAGCTGGAGGTAGCAAGACAGGCGAGAACAGCAACACCTCCGACGGACATGCTCTCTGTTTCACAGGCAGACACTAAGGGACACACACACACACACACACACACACACACACACACACACACACACACACACACACACACACACACACACACACACACACACACACACACACACACACACACACACTCCAGCAGGAGAGAAAGATGATTAAGAAGTTAGAGAGTGGATGAGAAGGAGCACTTTTGGACACTGACCTCAACTCTGAAATCTCTGAAATTACACAAAGAGAGTATTTCACATCTTGGACCAAAAATGGAAGAAAATATTAATAAAAAGTCCTACAATGTTCTCTGACTTTTTTAAATTCTTCTCATTGCCATTTTTTTTTCAAAAGGTGATGCTTCATTGTTACAGAAACAGCCCCAGATGAAGGAGCTCGAGCCTCCGAAGACTACACAGTAAAATTAAAAATAAAATGAGATAAATTTCATTGAAATCATCATTCTGCTCTTTACTCTCGGCGGTTCTCTAACTCCACTTGCTGAATACTATTTTACATCTCTTCCTTTATCCCCTGCTCTGCTGAGAGACAGTTTTTTCTGCTGCAGAGATGTTACAACAATTAAGAAAACAGGTGCCTCACAGTGTCTGAACAAACTTCAGCCGTGGCTCCTCTGTGATAAAAGCAGATTAAAGCCTTTCTCTGTGTTTGCATGGTAACTGATTGCCAAGGCAATGCTATTCTTGTTTGCTATTGCAGCCGAGGCGGAATTACCTCGATTTTGTACAAAATAGTCAATTAAATTAACTGTGAAAGGCTATTTATTTAACCCGGGGATACATTTTTTTTTCTCTCTTTTTCTTTCCTCTCATAGATGTTGGGGGGGGGGGGGGGGGGGCAGCAGAACAGGAGGAATTGGCAGGAGAACAAAGAGGGAGGATTCAGTGCAAGTTACAGAGCTGGAGTCATACTGCCATCAGGTGTACAAAGGCAAACACTGCAGAATTCTGTCTGACCACAAACGTGTTTCTGTGGAGGAGACTGCAAACGCAGAGGGGCTGCTTTCACTCAGATACTGTCACATTCAGCATTCTTGTTCTCATAAGAGCCAGTATTTCATCACATTTCTTTTGAACAGTGTTACATTTACATTTTAAGTGCTATAAAATTTCTGGTTTTGCAGCTCTGTCTGCTCTCACCAGCAGTGCAACACAATATTCTATCTGGTAAGAACATACGACGTCTCATTTGTGCGTGTAATCTGGACAATAACATCTGATCTGATTCCAGGTTTTAAAAAAAGGGTTGTACATCTGTATCAGGTCGTTTTTAGATCAAAGACAGCAAACGTCTTAGGATCAAAGACTTGAGCTCATTGTTTTATGGCTTTTAGTATTGAGACAGACCAACATTTGAATTCTTGTTTCTCATTCCAACCCAAAGGGGAAAGAGGTATGAACCAATACAGATATAGTCAACCTAGAGGTGTGCATCTGTATGTCTGTTTGTAATAGATATGAGGTGGGAGACCTAAAGTGCAACTCCCATGCATTGTAATCACAAAAAGACATATTTTATTGTTACATGCAGTGAAGTACCAAAAAAAATGTTGCTGGTGTGTGCTGTACTTCTGTTTTCCTAAACAAGAAGGATCTGAAGGAGTTTAGATTTAGCTCATTTGGTGGTACAGTCAGTTAATTTTATATATAAAAAGTATATATCCATCCATCCATTCTCTATACACCGCTTTATCCTCACTAGGGTCGCGGGGGGAGGGGGATTATATATATATATATATATATATGTATATATATATATATATATATATATATATATATATATATATATGTATGTATTAACCATTTCCATTATCTTAATGACTTAGGATGAAGGCAGGGGACACCCTGGACAGGTCACCGGTCTGTCACAGGACTACATACAGAGACAAATAATCACATTCACACCAGCGCACAATTTAGAATCACAAATAAACCTGAGCATGTTTGTGGCCTGTGGGAGAAAGCTGGAGTGCTGGAAGTAAATCCACACATGCACAGGGAGAACATGCAAACTCCATGCAGAAAGATCCCCGGAAGGCAGAGACGTGAACCGGGGTTCTTCTAACTGCAAGGCGAGGGTGCTAACTGTCAAGGCACTTTACAGCCCCATATCTAAACAATCTTTGACTTTATATCATACTAAAAGTTTACAAACTCAGCTCATGCTTCATCAAGGCTGTATCATTGTGGTACCTGTATATATCATAAAATTGTAAATAGTAAGTAATGACCAAAAGTTGTCAGAAAAAAAAATCATGTTGGGCTTCATCAAACTCTCTTCAGTGTAATAAAGGTGAAAAGGGCAAAAAATCAAGATCCAAGCCCTCCAGGTGGGTTTGAGAAGTAAAAGACCTGTATTTCATTGGAGTAGACACATTAAAACAATCACCAATGCCTGTTGACTTGCACCTTCTTAATAGTGAGATTGATTGAGAAAATAGGTTTTCAGGCCTTTAAGATGTGCTGCACCACACTGCTTCAAGCCCATACTGACTTAAATCTTGATTATATTCCAGAGTAAAGGCACATGGAGAGCTGCAGACACCCACAGATGATCAGTTGTTGCAATTATACTACTCTTCTACTCTGCTGAAGACCACTTGGAGGACTGGGTTGTATCCTTGTGCAGTAGATTGCATCTACATATTTGGTGCATCACACTACTGTAGAGACTGTGCACTTTGCCCTTGTTGCATAGTTGCCATGCAGACATAAATTTTTGACTGAGAGACCAAGTGGATGATGAAATGTACATCACACAGACTTTAGCGGACCCTAGTGGATGTGAAAAGTCCAAAAGTAGCCTTAAGCCTTGATTATACTCTCTTGCATACACGAACAGCTGCAGATGCCACAAGGGTGTTGTTATTGTGCTACTTTTATAGTCTGCTGGAGTCTCTTCAGAGGATTGTGTTCAGTACATGCTCAGTAGAATGTATCTGGGTATTCCACACGTGTACACTCCGACCAAGCTCTGACCAGGTCCACTACTGCCCTTGTAGTGTAGTCACTGTGTGCATACAAATTTTGGGCAAATGTCTGCAGACCCTTGTGCCCTTGCAGAAGTAAAAAGTATAGCAATGATCCAACAACAACGAAGACAAGACGCATGATGACGTACAAATCCAAAAATTCATTCAGACTTCTCTGTGTAGATTCTCAGACATCCAAATCTTGGCAATCTGTTTCTCCAAGGAGCAGTTCTAACCGGTTACAACTGAAGAATTCTTTTGGAAGAGACAAAAAAATATTCATCAGGAAAGATAGCTGCTCTGCCTTCACCTGTGTATTTCACAGGAACAAATCTCTTCAAAATCTACTTAACTCAACTTGGTAAAAAAGAAAAAAAGAAAAAAAAGGCATCTTTACCAACAACAAGGTGAAAAAAGTTTCCCTTTGTTTTGACCTGTTTAAAATAACATGCATTTCTCATGTACTTTTCCCATCCAAATGAGATGCCCACACACAATGTGTTCATATCAGGTGTAAATGGGAAATAAAAGAATATACAACACAATAATGTTTGTTAGCTAAGCTCGGCAAGGGGGAGATTTATCTTCTAACAGATGTATCTGAACACCAACTGACATCCAAATGAAAACAGATAGACAAAAACACAATGCGGCACCAGAAACATAAGGGATTACACACACGCATGCGCACACAGGCGTGTAGTTAAATGAGGCATGTGATACACTGTAGTGGAATGTGTATGACAGTAAGACAGAGAGAATAATTGTGACTGCGAGATTGAGCAAATGATGTGCTGGAGGGGAAGTAAACAATGCCAGTTCCTGTGATAGACTGCAGAACACTTTCCGTCTCATTGACTTTGAATAATTTTTCACATCAAATGAAAAGTAATTACATCACAACAACTCATGCTGAATGGTTTCCTCTCTTCCTGTGTCTTAGTGCGTTTGTATGCGTATATGTGTGTACAGCAAGATGAGTATTTATGTTGGTCAGTGATTTAATTGAGCCATTCATGATGGCAAACAAGAGGTGATGCTCAACTTTACTTCTGGAGTGTAGTTCATGTAGTGACAACAAAAGACTGTTGAGGCTTCACATAAAAACAGTAGACTGTATGGAAGACTATTTGGAAGTTAAAATTTTAAACTTCTGTCTTCACACAGGTTTGCAGAATGAGGAACATACTGTACTGTGGCAAGAAATGGTACAAAATATGATCTTTATTTTTATTATCATTTATTACCAACATTTATTTATACATTTCTCCTAAAGTCGAGTCAGATCTTCATCTGAATTGCAATAATGGACAATCAATTTGATCTCGTAACACACAAATCATTGTAATACATCAAACATTCACAATGTACACTACCATTCAAAAGTTTGAGGTCACCCAGGCAATTTCATGTTTTCCATGAAAACGCACACATTTATCCATGTGTTAACATAACTGCACAAGGGTTTTCTAATCATCAGTTAGCCTTTCAACACCATTAGCTAACACAATGTAGCATTAGAACACAGGAGTGATGGTTGCTGGAAATGTTCCTCTGTACCCCTATGGAGATATTTCATTAAAAATCAGCTGTTTCCAGATAGAATAGTCATTTACCACATTAACAATGTCTAGACTGCATTTTTTATTCAAAAATGTTATCTTTCAGAAATAACGACATTTCAGAAAAGGAAAAACAAGGACCCCAAACCTTTGAACAGTAGTGTATGTTAGATGTGAAGTCTATGAACCCTGGCCCAAAAAAACTAAACAAAACAAGCCAAAACTTGAAAATATAAATCCCGCCCTTCCATTTCCTCCAATGTTCCAGCCCCTCCCACCACACAAGAATACGTTTACACCAAAAGTCAACATTAATTTGTTGCCTCAACTGGGAAACCAACCCTGACCTCCAAGGCCGATGTCCATAACCCACAACATCTGGTTCTCAATGTGGAATTTGTTGCGATTCAAACTGTCTTGCCTGATCAACCATCGTGGACTAGATTTTCTGAAGCCTGAAAATACAGTGAGAAGGTGGTACAGAAGTCTAGTTTTCTCTCAGACCACTTGTTACAGTATATGCGCTAAGGCTATCAAGGGATTTGCCAAATTATGTCAGAAAAAATACAGCTCACGCCATTGGTAAAGGTTCCACATTGGGCCATTTTTTCAGCACATAGCATAACTGTTTCAGCTCAAAATACTGCAGAGATAGTTTATCTTATGATGAATGTAGAATCTGTGCTTTTAGGACTGTTGTAAAAGAGCTGTTTCACTCAGAAACAGAGTGTCAGAGGTCAATGCAGTTATAAAATCAATACTTTAGCTGTGGATAACAGCAGCTGTAAAATAGTCATTATTTCATAATCAGAGTTAGCTATGGACAAAGTTCCATGCTTAGTACAAATACTATTCAATTCAGTTCAATTCAATTTTATTTATATAGCGCCAATTACAGGTCAAATTGTCTCAAGACGCTTTACAGAACCCATATGCCTGACCCCCAGAGCAAGCCCAAAGGCGACAATGGCAACAAAAACACCCTTTTATCAGGGAAAAAAAACCTTGAGCAGAACCCGGCTCTTTATGTGGGGGGACCCATCTGCCTGCTGGCCGAGTGGGCTCAGAGGGACAGAAGAGGTAGAGAGGTAGAGGTAGAGAGGTAGAGTGGTAGAGACTTTGTACATTCTAGTTTTTTTTGCAATATTATTAAGAAACACAGCAAAATTTCCATTGTTATGCAGATGACACCAAGTTATATTTGTCTATAAAGTCAAATGAAACCAATCAGTCATCAAACACCTCACATCTCTGAAGGATATAAAGGCCTGGATGACCTGCCATTTTCTTGTTCTAAATTCAAACAAGATTGAAGTTCTGGTATTTTCCCCAAAAAACCTCAGAGACACATGAGTTACTCTTAGGGATGCAAATTATCGAGTAATTCATTATTCGATAGTTCTTTCATCTTATCGATTGATGATCGATTATTTGATAAGCGGCAATTTTTCTGAGAAGCTGAATTTCCTCTGAATCAATAGGTTCCTTTCTACGAAAATGCTATCTTTCTTATGAAAGAGAAAATGCAAATAATATTCCTTAATAAAAGATTTATTCTTAACAGCAGGGAAGAACACATTCACAAATTGAACAATGCAATAACAAGGCTACTTTAACCCTTTAAGCTTCAGTCAATTCCAGCCGTTTTCAGTACAAAAATCGCTAATATTCTATTTTTAAATTAAAAAAATTACGAAAAATACGGGGAATATTGGACGCGCATCGGGAGGTGCATTTCCTTGAAAACGACCGAGCTTCAGTGTACCGCCGGCGGTACACTGAAGCTTAAGGGGTTAAGGCTACTTGAAACATGAAAATAAATAAGTGCACTGTCTGACGGAGCACAGGTCACACGGCCCACCGCTGCTCTGTCAACCTATTAAACATGTCACTGACCGAATTCCACCTAGTTTTGCAGGATTAGATGAGTCTATGAGACGGCAGCTGCATTTGTTGCTGTTTTGCTGCGAGCGCTTTGTTTGCTATATTGCTGTGACTGAAGTGTTGTACGAGTCTGCTTGCAGCTACAATGACTTGGTTCATGCAGGGTGGAGAAAACGTCGTTAATGGCCAACTGCAGGGTGTGAGCGAAACATGGAACTGAGTGCCAACTGACTCGTGTGGGGATGTTTGCTGAGACAATATTCCGTGGCATCTTTGTCATCATTAACCAACTTACAGTGGTTCCATACTGAACTCTGTCTTGTCCTCTTCATCCTGTCACCTTACCGCTTCTTGTTTGTCTTGTTGTTGTCGTCAGAGGCCAACTTCTCTTGAGTTCCCGCGTGTGCATCAAGGACGTCCAGCGTCAAGCGCGCCCTCATGCGGGCTGGCGGGGAACTACGGGTTCAAAACGCAATTAATTTATTTTAATCGAGTAATTCCTTATCGACAATTAATCGATAATCGATTAATTGTTTGCATCCCTAGTTACTCGAGGTGACATTGACTTGGCCTCCAGTTCTACTGTAAAGAACCTTGGAGTTATTGTTTTTGTGACCAGTTTTTTACTTTATTTTGTTTTCCATGAGAAAAATGTACAAAGCCACTTATTTGTTCAACTGTAATATATAGAATAGAACATAGAACATAGAGGTGACATACCTATGAAAGAGAAAGAAAAAAGAAAAAAAGTCAAATTAAATAAAATGTAAAATGAAATAAAATAAATAAATAAAATTTAATTAAATTACACCACCCATCCCCCGGATCCACTACAGGCAAACATACAACGACAGCAAGATATTTGAACACTAAATCTGCATCTCATGCAGACTATTTAGTAAAGAGGACCAAGCTTTAATAGCAGAGTCTTTGGCTCCATGAAGTTTGGCTGTCGACAACTCCAAGTAAGCAATGTCCAAGTAAGTAAAAATCCAAGCTCGGAAGGAGAGAGAATGTGGGGGTTTCTATCATGTAGCGACCAGTTTTTTCCCTGCTGTGAGTCTGGCTAGGAGAGCCCTTTTCCTCTCCAAGGACAATCCCAGCTTTGGTAAGTCATTCAAAAGGAGAACAGAAGGCGAGCAGGGCAGACTGATCTTGAACAGCTTAGAAAGGTTAGTGACAACCATCTTCCAAAATGTGCACACTGGGGTGCACTCCCAGAACATGTGAAAGAAGGTATCAACAGCGTTGGAAGAACAAAGAGTGCAAGTAGGATTATTGATCACCTTCATCAGAAAAAGCTTCCTAGGAGTTAAATATACCCTATGTATATAGTTGTAATGTATTTGCTGATCATCAGGATTGCTGGATGCCAAGCCCACACCAATCCACACTTTATCCCAGTCAAAATTGGATTTTAAAACTGGAATACCTTCCCTCCACAACCTGTCTAGCATCAGAGGTTTGTAAGAAATTTGTAATAATAACTTCTAAAGTCTTGAAACGAAACCACTTGTGCTACCAACACAATAAAACAGTTTATGAAGAGGGTATCGTGTAAGAGGACTCTGCAAAGGGACACCACTGTCCTTTAAAGCAGATCTTAACAGTAAAAAGAAGAAAAAGGAGGACTGTGGTATGCCAAACCTAATGCATGTATCCTGAAATGTATGAAGACCTCTTTTCCCATAAATATCACCAAGTGTAGTAATATTATTTCTTTCCCAGACAGGGAATTGAATAGGGGCTGCACAGTGGCGTCGTGGTTAGCACTTTCGCCTTGCAGCAAGAAGATTCCCAGTTCAAATCCCGGCCTGTGCCTGGGATCTTTCTGCTTGGAGTTTGCATGTTCTCCCTGTGCATGCATGGGTTTTCTCCGGGTACTCCGGGTTCCTCCCACAGTCCAAAAATATGCTGAGGTTAATTGATAACTCTAAATTGCCCGTAGGTGTGAATGTGAGTGTGATTGTTTGACTGTATATGTAGCCCTGCGACAGACTGGCGACCTGTCCAGGGTGTCCCCTGCCTTCGCCCGAGTCAGCTGGGATAGGCTCCAGCACCCCCGGGACCCTAGTGAGGATAAAGCGGTGTATACAGAATGGATGGATGGATGGAATTGAATAGGTTGAACACCAATTAACAATTTGTCATTGTTAAATATTGGGCAGTGTGGACTCCACACAGAAGAACAACCAGATAGTTCCTCTACCTTCCTCCATATAGAAATATCCAGTATGAAATAATAGGACCAAATTTCAAATGACACTGGTTGAGAGAAATGTTAGAATGTAAAATGTTGACAAAAGAGTGTGGCGCTGACATCCACTCTTCCAAAGCTCGCCAAGACACCCGAGCATCAGGCTGCAGCCATGTTAGTAAAGGTCTCAGAGTAAAGGCCCAATTTGTTAGCCTAATAGCATAGTTGCCTAAGTCATGAAGTCCAAAAAAGGACTTAGGAAATTATGCTATTAGGCTAACGAATTGTAAAATTTAAAGTTTGGAAATGACAAACCACCATCCTGCCTTTCTCACTGTATTGTGGTTAACGTGATACGAGGTTGTTTGCCTTGCTAGATAAATTTTGTCATTGCTGATTGTAATTTATTCCAGTATTTGGGGGGGTGGAGGAAGGGGGAGCATCAAACTAACAAAATTAATTCTGGGCAAAACATTCATTTTAAGGATAGCTATTCTACCACTCAGTGAATTTGGCAGGTTGGACGACCGATCAAGGTCTGTCACTACATTGTTGAGTGTTTTACTGAAATTTTTTTGAGATATTGTCTGAATAGAAGGATATATGTCTATTCCCAAATAGGTAAAAATTTTAAGTAATTGGAATAGAAGCAGGGACCGGAGCATTACCTGCAGCCTGGTTTAAAGGTAGTAAGACTGATTTCTGCCAGTTTATTTTAAAACCAGAAAGTTTGCCGTAAAGTTCAAAAATCGTCAAAACATGTGGGATACTCTGCACTGGATTGTTTAAATACAGTAAAACATCGTCAGCATACAGTGAGATGTGATGATTAGTTCCATTAGCAGTGATTGGGGAGATCGTCGGGGAACTGCGGATGGCTTCAGCGAGTGGTTCGAGGGAAAGAGCAAATAACAAGGGACTGAGAGGGCAGCCTTGGCTTGATCCTCTCAAAATACGAAAAGGAGGGGAGCTAGTTTTGCCTGAGTACAACAGCAGTTGGGTTTTTATACATCACTTTGATCATATTAATAAACATCCTGCCGAATACCATAAACTCCTGTACAGACCATAAAAAAGGCCATTCAAGGTGGTCGAAAGCCTTCATTGCGTTTAACAAGAGGACAGCAACAGGAGAACTAATACTTTGGGCCCTATTGATGATGTGTAATAATCTTCTAATATTGTCCGTGGCCAGTCTAGAACGAATGAACCCTTTCTGGTCACGGAACAGTGTACCTGTTCCGTCATGTAACCCTGCAGTCGTCTGGTCAGCAACTTTGCATAGATCTTTAAATCTGCGTTCAGAAGTGAAAGAGGTCTATAGCTAGTACACTGTACAGAATCCTTTCCCTTTTTAAGAAGTAACGAAATAATTTCTGAATTGACATTCCTGGAAAATGAACCCTCCTTGTTTGAAAATTGGATCATGTCCAATAATTGCGGGCCAATCAGAGACCAAAAAGTAAGGTAAAATTCAATGTACTCAAGTCATGGGTGATCAAAAGTCATCAAAACGCTCCACAAAAGTCTGAGGGCGTGGAAGTGGCGACCCACGGAATGCGGCCATTTTGAAATATGATTAATATTTTGTAATTTTTGGACATTTTCAAAAATTCTTAACTCAAACAGCGTATCCCTTAGAGAGCTGAAATTTGGTCAGGATGTACACCATTCAGGAATCAAAATGGTCCACAACAGTCTGATGGTATGGTCATGGCGACCAGTGGAATGCAGCCATTTTGAATATGATTCATATTTTGGACAAAGTTGTCATTTTTGGACATTTTCTTCAAAAGCTATAAACTCAAACAGCGTAACCCAGAGAGAGCTGAAATTTGGCCTGGATGTACTCCAGTCATGGGTGATAAAAAGTTATCAAAACGCTCCGCAAAAGTCTGAGGGCATGGAAATGGCAACCCATGGAATGCAGCCATTTTGAACTATAATTTATATTTTGTCATTTTTGGACATTTTCAAAAGATATTAACTCAAACAGTGTAACCCTTAGAGAGCTGAAATTTGGTCCGGATGTACACCAGTCATGGGTGATCAAAAGTTATCAAAATGGTCCGAAACAGTCTGACGGTGTGACCATGGTGACCAACCGAATGCGTCCATTTTGAATATGATTCATATTTAGGACGATTTTGTCATTTTTGGACATTTTCAAAAGCTATAAACTCAAACCCACTAACACCGAGACAGCTCAAATTTGACCAGGATGTACTCCAGTCATGGGTCATCGAAAGTTATCAAAACGCTCCGCAAAAGTCTGAGGGTGTGGAAATGGCAACCCACGGAATGCGGCCATTTTGAATGCCTCACCACGAAACAGAAAGTGCTGTCTAACGAGCCTGTACATGCTCCAATCTGCCTCAAATTTTGCAAGTGTCATCAGAGTCCAGCCCCAAGGGCGTCAGTTTGTTTTTAAAAGTGGGGGGGATGGAGACCACGGCACTTTGAGAAAATGTCGAAGAACGGCGGCAAAATGCCACAAGCTGGGCTCAAACTCACAACCACCGCACCAAAAGCGGAGGCTCAAGCTGTTGAGCTATAGGTACATGCAGGTAGAAGGGTCTGTGGGCCGCTATAGTACTAATTCTCCGGGCCGAAATTTTGCCCCTGCACGCCTCTGGTCGGAGCTTCCACTTGGCACAGGCGCAAATTTAGCATCTGCGCGTTTTTTTTAACCTCACGAAGGTGTGCTGCATGTCTGTGCAACTCTCAGCTGAGTGCGTTCAGGAGCGTCGGAATTTTCTATACTACTGAAAATAACTGGGTTTACAACGGCTTACATGTGAAGAATTTGAATGTGTTGGAGACAAAATGACCCCTGACAAAAAGTGGGGGGGACACGTCCCCACCGTCCCCCCCTAAACTGACGCCTATGTCCGGCCCTAATCATATCCATGTGACACCTGGTGGCCATTTTGGATTTCTCACCATTAAACAGGAAGTGCTGTCTAACTAGCCTGTGCATGCACCAATCAATCTGAAACTTTACATGTGTGATCAGAGTCCGGCCCTAATAAGTTCCAAAGACCAATATACAGTAAAAGTGATAGTGATATCTGGCCACCATTTTGGATTTCTCGCTATGAAACAGGAAGTGTTGTCTACCTACATTGTAAATGCTCCAATCTTCCTCAAACCATACATGTGTGATCAGAGCCCAGGCCTAATCACATCCATAGGTCGATGTACATTCACAGTCATAGCACCACCTGGCGACCATTTTGAATGTCTTGCCATGAAACAGGAAGTGATGGATAAGTGATATGTCAATTCTCCAATCCCTCGCTGTCTCATGGCGCTATGCCTGAAGATTTGCACAGACTTCCCAACTGGAAAAATATTCGATCTTGTAGGGAAAGTGAACATATGTGTGGCAAAATGGCTCAACAGCGCACCATGCAACATTTGGAACATCTGAAATTGCCAGGTCCTTTCGATTACATGCGCCAAATTTTGATGGCATATGTCGCACATCAAGATGCTAAAAAGGTACTCAAACTGACTACATATACAAGCTAATATTCAGTCATGTTGCCACTGTATTTCCATACTGCCATTAACTGCCAAGAAGACATGACACATTTGATTGTATGACAATTTAGCTACTTGAATGTTGTGCTACTATTATTTAAGTTATTAACAGTTAAGCTAAATGCTAGTAACACATTTCAGCACCTCTCATGTTTAAGTCAAAATTAGCAGGGCACCGCAGGGAATCGAACCCCATCCCAGTAAACCAGGAGGACCATTCCAGTGCCTTTTGCTTTTTGACACGACATGGAAGGCAAAGCAAAACCTGCATTACAACAGCATATGTGTGGCGGGATTTTAAATTGTTGCCACATTCTACACCATTACATTAATCACATGTATTCTATGACATCTCCTTATTATTTAAGATGTTTCTATGGGAAGATATCAAAAAGCATTTTGCACCTCGTATATGTGAAATGAGGCCTGTTGTCAATTAGTGCTACAATGTTTGTCTTTACTTTTTTATTTTATTTTTTCCTGACTTTATTGATCAATGCTGTTGTAATACATGAAACGAAACCTCTGGCCTATTAAAAGCAACTATATGAACAAACTTGAACCATAACACTTGAACTAACAATCCAGAAAATACAAACTTTATATGTCTAACAACAAACAAAACCTCTTGTGTATACATACGTCACAGAGTAACTCCAACTACAAAAACTCGTCTCATTTCCCCTGCAAAAATTGTGCCTGCATGTTTTAACACTATAGCAGTACACAGTGTGATGTTACTGGGCCTTCTCTTTAAAAAAATAACCAATGCCTTCGTGGTCACTCAGATATGTAGGCCACACAATTGACTCCGCTTCATAATGTGATGTTTTAATATACACTTGGTCAATTAATGTGCCTCTCTCTGTTGTGGGTTGTGTCACAACTTGCACATATCCTTTATCTGTTACAAAAGAACAGATGCTTGATGACTTCAAAATGTCATCATTAAAATCTCCCACGATAGCAATGGTGTCACTTAGTGGATCTAGCCAATCAAGTAATTTACCAAGATGCTGCTTAAACAAAGACATGGGATAGGATGGTGGGCAATAACAACCCGGTCTCACAAGGATTCCTGAAACTGTCACGTAAATTAATCTATGGTTTCGTGCGCACCAACACGATTTTGTCATGTTTTTCGTGTGGCTCACAACGAAATTCACACCAATGTATTTTAAGTGGAGGACTTTTCGTGCCACTCAGAACGTATTTCAAACGAATGGGTATATTACATTTTTAATGTAAAAGCGTTGCGAATCCAACGCTATATTTTGCATTACATCGTCCCATATTTATAATGTGATACCTTTATTTTTGCTGCAGGATTGGGGTATTTGAGATTCACACCCATTAAGCTTCAGTGTCCCCCCGGTGGTACACTTACTAATTTGCATAGGAATTTAAAGAATGTCCGAAGGCTGCAAACGTGATTATACAAACACTGTATGCCGATGGAAAGCTTAGATTCTCATGAATCCGCCGGTATAAACCACTTTCAGATGTGATTACCACAGCGGGTGAGAAAAACACATTTGTCCGACAAACAACGAATATCCATCCATCCGTTCTCTATACATGGCTTCAACGTACACAGCGCGACTCACATTTCCGGGTTCATTATTACACACAGATGAAAATATTCCACAAAAAACGGCCATACACCAACCTTGGACATCCAGACGACACAAGCCAGTAAACTATTTTGTCCAAAACATGTCCTGAAGTCGGTATATAATCCACGAATCGGTCGTTTTCAAGGAAATGCACCTCGGATGCGCGTCCAATATTCCCTGTACTTCTCGTCATATTTTTTATTGACAAATAGAATATTAGCGATTTTTTTGTACTGAAAATGGCTGGAATTGACTGCAGCTTAGTGTCTGTTTGTTTGCAAACGGGTTTGATTTTATTTTCATATCTGAATCTTAATCACACCTGAATAGAACGTTTAATTAATCAAATATTCCTCGTGTGTCATGTTTCTCCTCGGTCAGATTGAAGCGAGTTAGGGCATTTTTGAATGGGTATGTTATATTTTTAATGTAAAAGCGTTGCGAATCCAACGCTATATTTTGCATTACGTCCCATATTTATAGTGTGATGCCTTTATTTTTGCTGCAGGATTTGGGTATTTGAGATTAAAAAACGTTAGTGTCTGTTTGTTTGCAAACGGGTTTGATTTTATTTTCATATCTGAATCTTAATCACACCTGAATAGAACGTTTAATTAATCAAATATTCCTCGTGTGTCATGTTTCTCCTCGGTAAGATTGAAGCGAGTTAGGGCATTTTTGAATTGGTATGTTATATTTTTAATGTAAAAGCGTTGCGAATCCAACGCTATATTTTGCATTACGTCCCATATTTATAATTTGATGCCTTTATTTTTGCTGCAGGATTTGGGTATTTGACATTAAAAAACGTTAGTGTCTGTTTGTTTGCAAACGGGTTTGATTTTATTTTCCTATCTGAATCTTAATCACACCAGGCAGTCAGTCCGGTAACCCGCAGCAGTCCCAGGGAGGGGAGGGGGAGACCCACATCACTCCGCGGCCAGACGGCAGATGAATCGCGCATGCGCAAAGTCACTACAGATCCCATCCAGACTTACGGAGCCATATAAACGAAAATGTTTCTTCACTGTCATGCTAAAATAAACCACAGCATTTGGCCTCTAGTGAAAACACATATTTTGGGTGTTTTATACTCATTTTTTGGTCTCTTCCACAACGTTATTCCTCTCTCCTACAACGTTGATTACAATTACATGCAAACTGGGAAATATGCAAATTAGACGATGACGTCATTTAGCGACTTCTAGCGACTTGTAGGACAGCCAATAGCGACTTCCCTTACTGAGGAGTTGGCAAAGGTGTCCGCGACCCGCCCTCGACCCACTCCCCGAGAGAAGAATCTGCCCTTTCTCCGCTAACCCCTCTCCAGGTAAGATGTGTTACTACGCTGCTGGTGTTTTGTTGTCTATCTCGTCAAGCACATGGTATACGTATTAAAGCAATGATTCGTTTTGTTTTCAGGTATTAAACCTGACCATACGGAAATGCTGTTGTACTTTTTGTGCCTAAAAATAGCGATGTTTTGCAACGTTTGTCTAGCTAGCTTAAGGCCCCATCCACACGAAGACAAAACGAGGTCAAAACGCGTAAGTTTCCACACGAAGACGGCGTTTTGGGGGTCTGTAAACTATCATTTTTGAAACCAGGTTCCAGAGTGGAAAGATTTTGAAACGCCGTTTACGCGGCTCCGTGTTTACTGGCTATCCACTGATACGCTTGCTCCATAGTTTCATAACTTCATTGACACGCATGCGCCCCACGCGCGGCAAAGACGACAGCAATGGCGGCGTACAGTGTAGCAAATGTGCTGATGAAGCCAGTGACCCTACTATCCCTGTTGCAGCAAAAGCTCCTTCTTCTCAATCACCACCGAGTTGAACAAACGATTATCGAGGACACATTACGGCACTTTGTTTCCTTCCCGGCTTGGTCTTTCTTTACCATAGCTATGCATAGAAAGGCTAGATGGCTGACGTCGCTACGCGACGGCCAACTTACCTAGGGGCTGCTGGCTCACTGATAACATTAATGCCTATGGAGCATGTACTTTTTAATTAACCATAGCTTGCTCAATTTTCAACCGATTTTTAAACGGTTTGATTTGTTATAAACGCCAGAGATGTAGTTATGTTATTGCATATTTATGGATAATTATGACCATGGACTTTCATATTAATTTAAAAAAGTAGATAGAGCATTACCTGCCATAGCTGCACACATACACACAGTGAAATTAAAGTGTTTAGTGAAATACAAGTGTTTATGTTAAACATTTAATAGTTTGATATGCTACACAAAAGTGTGGCATCTTGCACTGTAGGGGGGTATTTTTGCAAACACAAAGCCAGCCAGTTACTGTATCACAATGAATCTAAATCTCGGATATATTTCACTAATGAAACAGCTTGGAAATCATGTTAAAACGAAGGAGTAATTATGCCTTTCCCACCTGTATAGAATGAAGTCCAGGTTACTTTGTAATAGTCCAAGTGGCTCACACAACTTCCTCCGACGCCTTAGTCTTTATGGCAATCGTTTTTGAAACTGTTAAGCGTTTTGTCTTCGTGTGGATGGGGCCTAAGACACCTGTGTGTACACTGATATCAGTAGCCAGTTATTCCCACGTAGGGTGATAACATTGTCATAATAAGTCATAATTTCCTATTCGGCTCCCTTAAACCTTCTATGTTGATTGAGAAAAAACGTGAACTTTGTTTTTACTCATAAGATTAGGAAGCTGTGGTTCATTCAGTTGCTTTTTAAACCTTTCTGTAAATACAAACACAGCTACTAAGTATTTGTCTCTGTTCTCCTTTTAGTTGCTGTTTCATCCATCCCCTGACCTTTCACCTCTGCGTCAACTAGAAAAGCGAACCCAAAGGCACTTTTAAGAGCCATATCTTTCTGTCTTTCTATCTGTCTATTTCTGTCTTTCTGTTCATCTGTCTGTCTGTTTATCCCTCTATCAGTGTCAGTGTCCTCATCAGCCATCCGTAAATTCTTTGTATAGTAAGTCTGCCTGTTTGTCTGCACTTGTTTATTTGTTTGTCTTTATCTGTTTGTCCGTACCTGTTTATTTGTTTGTCTGTATCTGTTCTGTGCAATGGACAACAGACTGACCCTTGACCCCCAGAATCCCCACTACAAAGAGGGGAGGCGAATGGCGATTGAAATGAGACTTGACCAGATGCTTGCTGAAGCCAGGGTTAGTATTTACATCATATGTTACTTAACCATAAATGTGGGTTACAAATAAGCTATTTGATCTGATAGTATTGGAAGGATCAGACAGCGTCCAAATCCCACAATTCATAGATGTTGAGGTTTGCTTTGATTTGCCACCTATTTTTGCTTCTAGTAAGTTGAACTGCATTTGATCAGACTTTTATCAACACGTAGAAAGCCGCTGAGCTCAGGAGAAGGTCGTCTTCCCAAGACTCGGCAAAGAAGGCTAAAAGGCCAAGGCAAGGACAAGGAAAGCCCAGGGGGAGGAATGGTGGGCGACGCAGAGCCTCGGCTACAGGTAGTTTTTGTAAATTGTTGATGTATCAAAATTCAGATCAATTTATTCAGTGGTATTGCAATAAACAACATTACCTAGTAATTAATGTGAATATTCTTTTACAAATTGTAATTTAATAAATAGTATGTAAATGGAAAAATACATGAATGCAATCCTGATTGTAGTCATATTCTTTTATGTCCTGACTGAATTGCAGTTGGACATCCTCAGGCTGAGTGCTCCCTGTCATCCAGTGTGGAAGATGTTCCAACTTTACCATCACCAAGTCCTCTGGAAAAATTTGGTAAATTACACTGATTAATGAATTAATGTATGTAATCAAGTTAATGATAGTTATTAAAACAAACATTAAACTCTAAAAACAATCTATTACATATATCAAGAACAGTAATGATTAGCACCAGTTTGAATGATTGTTAAAGTCATCTTTAATAACTCAAGTTAATTAATTTTAAAGCAAAAAACATGGAGCAGCTCTCTGCTATTTTGGAGTCATGCCATTCTGCTGAGCCTCAGAAAAGCTCCTCATCCTGGTCTGACCGTCAGCATAAAGCCTCGGAGCGCTGGAAAGAGTCAAGGCCATACAACCTCCAATGCCTCATTGAAGAAGAGTCTGTTGGGCATCCCTTGTGTTGTCTCTGCAATGAACCTGCAGTCATTCGGTTAGTATTCTAAACTACTAAACTTATTTCATGGCGGGCTTTTTTTGGAATTATGGGTCGTTGTGTATTTATTGTATTTTGGGGGAGCTGATAGAATTTTTTTAGAGTCAGAAGCACCCAACTGGAAAGTGGACAAAATAATTAGCACATCTTGTGCCAGAACTCAAAGGGGCTAAACCTTGAGATAGATATCCCAGTTTTTAGCACATTATTCCCATGAAATAAATATTTTAAAATCATTTTGCCTTTCTCTCCTAGGTGCAGAGATTGTCTTCCTGAGGAGTGGTTCTGTGGTGACTGTGATATACTGCATCACAAAAAGCAGCCACTCCACAACCGGGAGTGCATTATTGATGGTTTTTTTAAAGCCATTCCCCCAAGTACGTGCATCATGAACCAGGGCGATGGATATTGCACCCACGAGCAAGGTTTGTCTTGATCTGAGTATTGTTATCTTCCATATGTATTTCTAGCTTGTCACAATAATGTACTTAATTGTTTTCTTATATTTTGTCAGCATGTCTTTTGCCAGTTGGGAAGGCATCGTGCTCTTCTTGCAAAGGCACAAATATTGTCACATCACCAGGAAAACCAGTGATTTTAATTACCATCAATGGTAAGAACAATTCACTACACTACACTAATCATTTTTAGGAAGTATGTGGTTGTTATGTATTCATGATGTTGTTTATTTGCGTTGTGTTCAAGGACGTTATGACTTGCATCAACCACTGCACTTCTGTGAAACATGCCAGAGGCAGTGGGCTCCAGAACTGAAGGACCTCATTAGGAGCGGTTATTGGCCGGCCTCTCTTAGTGTGTATACCTTGTACACACTAGACCTTCTGAGCTCCTTTCAGGAATTGAAGGTCATTTCTCCTGGTTTTGCCAGACAGGCCTTTGCAAAATTGCTGGAGCACCGCACAAAGTGTGGAGGGAGAGTAAGTTCATTTATTCTTCACCATATTAAACTGTATTTCAGCAGACAATTTGTAATATAACTATATTTTTATATTCTCTTTATCTTCTAGTCGGGACACATCAATGGAGATGCACTGCAGCGCAGTTTTTTAGAGTTTTCATACTCTTCATTTGAAAAAAAGCAACTTAGTTAGGCAGCTTACGTCGATTTTTTTTTTTGACCGGATGGGGACAGATCTGACAAAAGTGTGACTTTTTTCCTAGCTATCTACATCCAAAATACTTTCAATTTTTGCTAGGCCCCACGTGCACAGGTCATACTGACAGCATCCATCCATCCATCCATTCTCCATACACCGCTTTATCCTCACCAGGGTTGCGGGGGGTGCTGGAGCCTATCCCAGCTGACTCGGGCGAAGGCAGGGGACACCCAGGACAGGTCACCAGTCTGTCACAGGGCTACACATACAGACAAACAATCACACTCGCATTCACACCTACGAGCAATTTAGAGTTATCAATTAACTTCAGCATATTTTTGGACTGTGGGAGGAAGCCGGAGTACCCGGAGAAAACCCACGCATGCTCAGGGAGAACATGCAAACTCCATGCAGAAAGATCGCAGGCCCAACCCGGGATTCAAACCAGGGATCTTCTTGCTGCAAGGCGAAAGTGCTAACCACTAGGCCACTGAGCAGCCTACTGACAGCATGTACGTGGCAAAATGCAATTTTTGAGGTTTCGCACTCCGAGAATAGGGGAAAATCACCGTTAGATGGAAATGATGAAATAGTAAGTGGCAAGTTGGAACTCGGGCTGCTCAGCGGCGTAGTGGTTAGCACTTTCACCTTGCAGCAAGAAGATCCCTGGTTCGAATCCCAGGGTGGGCCTGGGATCTTTCTGCATGGAGTTTGCATGTTCTCCCTGTGCATGCGTGGGTTTTCTTCAGGTACTCCGGCTTCCTCCCACAGTCCAAAAACATGCTGAGGTTAATTGATTGCTCTAAATTGCCCGTAGGTGTGAATGCGAGGGTGATTGTTCGTCCATGTATGTAGCCCTGTGACAGACTGGTGACCTGTCCTGGGTGTCCCCTGCCTTCGCCCGAGTCAGCTGGAATAGGCTCCAGCACCCCCCGCAACCCTGGTGAGGATAAAGCGGTGTATGGAGAATGGATGGATGGAAGTTGGAACTCTAAAAAATTGACATCTGAAGCTTGCAGCTAACTAGTCAAATGTGCATGCAAGGGTGCAAGAGGATGTGGTACCAGATGTGGTTGCAGCAAAGGTGGATGGGAATGCACAAGATGGTGCAAGTGCAGCTGTGACAAATAGATCAATGGATATCCACATACTCGGACCAGCTGCGGTTGCCGGTGTACATGCCAGAATTGCTTTAAAGACGTTTTCCTAAATGTTGAAAACTTTAAGGGGCTGAATAAGCAGTTATAAACACTAATATTTCTGAAACAAATTAATGTTTAATTGTCATGTTCACTATGGAAGCAAGTTACGTACAATGTCGCGACATGATTTTTTGGCCTTATTTTCGAGATTTGTCAAACCATAAACAAATATCTCGCAAAATAGGAATGTTTATTGATTAAAAAATTATTTGAAATGTATCCTTTTCTGATTTTATTCATTGAATTGATCATATTGCCTTTACATTTTTAAAATATCTTGCTTAGACAAGTATATGCAGTATTTTCCTCCATTAATGCTATGGAAAAATTGATGACGTCACGTGACTGGGTCCCATTGGCCAAATTTGATGGGGCCTAGCAAAAAATTAATAAGTAGGGTCTACAGAATTGCCTCACAAAGTTTGACACTTGTCAAGTCGGTCCCCATCATATCGCTAAGCTGCCCAGCTAACTGTGCTGTGGTGCTGAATTCACTTGCCCTGCCTGCACGCCTGAAATGTTGGCTGTTTCTGCAGATGGAAACAGAAAGTTATATCGCTTTGGCCAAAGTGGAAGGTGCTCTTTTTCCCAGTCTTTTTTATGATTCACTTATATTGTTATGTGATTAATGGATCTGTCTGTTTTTACACACGTGGACAAAATTGTTGGTACCCCTCAGTTAAAGAAGGAAAAACCCACAATTCTCACTGAAATCACTTGAAACTCACAAAAGTAACAATAAATAAAAATTTATTGAAAATTAAATAATCAAAATCAGCCATCACCTTTGAATTGTTGATTAACATAATTATTTAAAAAAACAAACTAATGAAATAGGGCTGGACAAAAATGATGGTACCCATAACTTAATATTTTGTTGCACAACCTTTTGAGGCAATCACTGCAATTAAACGATTTCTGTATTTGTCAATGAGCGTTCTGCAGCTGTCAACAGGTATTTTGGCCCACTCCTCATGAGCAAACAGCTCCAGTTGTCTCAGGTTTGATGGGTGTCTTCTCCAAATGGCATGTTTCAGCTCCTTCCACATATGTTCAATGGGATTCAGATCTGGGCTCATAGAAGGCCACTTTAGAATAGTCCAACGCTTTTCTCTCAGCCATTCTTGGGTGTTTTGGCTGTGTGTTTTGGATCGTTGTCCTGTTGGAAGACCCATGACCTGCGACTGAGACCAAGCTTTCTGACACTAGGCAGCACATTTCTCTCCAGAATGCCTTGATAGTCTTCAGATTTCATCGTACCTTGCACACTTTCAAGACACCCTGTGCCAGATGCAGCAAAGCAGCCCCAAAACATTACTGAGCCTCCTCCATGTTTCACCGTAGGGACAGTGTTCTTTTCTTCGTATGCTTGGTTTTTGAGTCTATGAACATAGAGTTGATGTGCCTTACCAAAAAGCTCCAGTTTGGTCTCATCTGTCCAAAGGACATTCTCCCAGAAGCTTTGTGGCTTGTCAACATGCATTTTTGCAAATTCCAGTCTGGCTTTTTTATGAGTTTTTTTCAGCAGTGGTGTCGTCCTTGGTCGTCTCCCATGAAGTCCACTTTGGCTCAAACAACGACGAATGGTGCGATCTGACACTGATGTACCTTGGCCTTGGAGTTCACCTTTAATTTCTTTGGAGGTTGCTCTGGGCTCTTTGGATACAATTCCAACGATCCATCTCTTCAATTTGTCATCAATTTTCCTCTTGCGGCCACGTCCAGGGAGGTTGGCTACTGTCCCGTGGGTCTTGAACTTCTGAATAATATGAGCCACTGTTGTCACAGGAACTTCAAGCTGTTTAGAGATGGTCTTATAGCCTTTACCTTTAAGATGTTTGTCTATCATTTTTTTCGGATGTCCTGGGACAATTCTCTCCTTCGCTTTCTGTTGTCCATGTTCAGTGTGGTACACACCTTTTCACCAAACAGCAGGGTGACTACTTGTCTCCCTTTAAATAGGCAGACTGACTGATTATGAGTTTGGAAACACCTGTGATGTCAATTAAATGACACACCTGAGTTAATCATGTCACTCTGGTCAAATAGTTTTCAATCTTTTATAGAGGTACCATCATTTTTGTCCAGGCCTGTTTCATTAGTTTGTTTTTTTAAATAATTATGTTAATCAACAATTCAAAAGTAATGGCTGTTTTTGATTATTTAATTTTCAATAAATTTTTATTTATTGTTACTTTTGTGAGTTTCAAGTGATTTCAGTGAGAATTGTGGGTTTTTCCTTCTTTAACTGAGGGGTACCAACAATTTTGTCCACGTGTGTATCTCCCTCAGCTCTGATGACCCTGCCTTTTTTGAGGGGCTCTTTGTAGCCAAAGACAGTGAGGTGGCCATATTTACAGATGCCATCCAAAAAGCAGTCAAAAATATAAGATATATTTATAATGTAACAATACATTAACAGAAATGCTTTCATTTTATTAATGTTTGTTGTGTATGTCATAGACACAGGGAAAAGGGAAGTGTGGGGACTCCCAGTGGACAGCAGCAAGAGAGAGATCAAAGAGGGCTTCAAAGTTGGATGAAGAGGGGATGGAGGTGGCAGTATGTTGCCATGGCTTTCTTTTGAAAGCCCTTAATATGTACAGGGGGGAGATATTTGCATACCCCCTCTTCCTTCAGAAAGAACTGATGCCAGCCAAGCCTCAGTTCTTTGCAATGGATGTGGCTTGCAAATACTGGCCCTACCTTGTAAAAGCTGCCACTGTCCTTCCGGCCCTCCAGGAGCTGACAACCATGAAGCCATTCCTTAGTGTGATGCATGCAAGAGCTCATGCAACAAAGTGTGAGGTATTTTAAACATATTTTTACATAATCATATGTGAATTTTCAATGTTTACAAAAACAGTAATAACATACAAATGAATATGATGCATAACTATGGTATTTATATTTTTTGCATTATCATTACATCCACATTTACTTACTCGTAGATCAAATGGAGCGGTAGGAACCAGGGAGGAGCAGAGACAACTGCTGGTGAGGAGGTGGAGCAAGTGAATAGCTACCTGTCTCGTTGTGCCCTGACGACAAAGTACATGTCGAAAGCAGGTGAGTAATTCTTTTGCCATAATTTTTCTCTGTTCTTTTTAGATTGCATTTAATAAACTTATTTTTCATTTTCTATAGCACGAGTGGACATGCTTACATTGCATGCTCTGGGGTGGAACCACAAAAAAAGGACCTTTTACATCAGGCCCTTTCTACAAGATATGTAAAGGTAAGTCTGTATTTATGGTTTTGTTGTGTCATTTATTGACCACTTTTTTTGTTCTTTATTTAATATATTTATTGCATAACCCTTTTTATCAGACCTGTCAAAGACTGCTAGATGAGACTGTAAGGCTAGCTGAGCTGAAAGCAGAGCTACAGTGCACTGACGAAATGGCATCACAGTGGATGTCTGAGGTGACTGAATGGGCAGCTGACAGTAAGTACAGTAAGAGTTGATAGCAAAAAACTGAAAACAACAGTTTGTTGTATTAAAATGGGTTTTATATAAAGATCAAAACAAGGTTTTACATTTCAAGTCATGTGTTCTATTTTAATTTACTTTCCCTCTAATTCTATAGAGACACCTCATACCACTGAAGGCACCACACGGGAAGAACGTCAACAGTCCATTGTGGGACTCTTCCTGAGTGTCAGGCAGCGGAAGCAAAGTCTTTATCGTCAAAATGGTATAACAATAAAACGTATATCCATCATATATCATATTCATATATCAATCGACCTTATATAACTATATTTGACATTCCACAAGCAATTGAATGTACTTGCAATCCACTGCCCATTATCTAAACTTTGTGTTCTTGTTCTTAATGTATCTTTAGACAGCAGCAAGCTTCGCCACCGCCTTCGCAGGAAGCTGGGAGAGGACAAGAAGGTGCTTCTTCAGGAGATGCAGACATACAATGCCTCTGCTCTATCAGAGACTGAAAAAATTGATGTGGCTGTTGTGGAGCATGCATTGACTGGAGAGTGCACTGTGTCCCCTTTGTGGCCATGGGAGGATCATGGCATGGGTAAAGATTCATAAGAACTGATTTAGAGATTGTACAGTTGATTAAACTAAACTATATGTATTAAGTGTACTAATATTCCTTTTGTTTTGTGGCCTTTTTTTTACATTCACTGTTATTGGGAATAGCAAACATCACAATCAAGAAGAGGGTGTATGACCAAGTGATGCTCACCATGAGACTGCAAGAGGAGAAAAGCATTTTGGTGTTGGAGATGGTACAACATTGCACATGGTTGCAGAAGAAGGCAGATGAACTTCGAAACAAGGTGGCTGAGAATGGTAAGTTGAAGCAAATATGTGTTCATTGGAATCAAGCCTTTCAAACTGAAACAAGTCAAAGTGGTAGTGTAGTGTGTGCATTATGTAATCTCTTTTGTACTTTGAAATTTAGGCAAGACCGACGAAGGACTTTGCTGTCTCTTTAAAAGACAACTTTCAGAGGTGTCAGAGCAGTTGCAAGTAGTCATGCACCAGTACAAGACTGCTTTAGGCCCTGAGGCCTCTGCCCTTCAAATGGAGGAGGAGGAGGAGGATCAAAGGGCCCTCAGCAGTCCAGACAGCAGTGAAGATGAAGACATCGCCGATTAGGTAATTTACTCATGTGTGTACCGTATACTTGCGTTTTATACCTGTGACTTTTCTATACTTTCTTTTTCCAGATGACAGACTGCGGTGAAGGGCATGGACTTGGCATGTTTTGTTTGATGTAGGACAGTAGTAGCTCAGGGGGTAGAGTTTTTTTTCAGCATACAGAAAGTTGGCAATTCAATCCCGCCCTATCATAGTTCTGTCCACTATGTCCCACAACACTGAACCCACATTGTTCCCAGTGAGTCTTCCATAGTTATGATGATGAATGATCAAGTTTACTCATGGATGCCTTTGAGTTCCACTTGGGAGTGAAGAATGGTGTCCAAGCTCCTGCTGTGCTCCAGGTCCCCTAGCCAGGGGATTAACTTACCTCTATAGTCTCTACAGTGTTCAGAAATGAACTCATCAATGGAGGGCTTGCATTGTTTGTGTTTACTTTGAGACTTGTTGGATATCAAGTGTCTTAAAATGTGCACTGTTTAGGAATGGGGCCTTAACCTATGGCTTGTACAATAAATATGCATCAGCAATAAATTTGCCTCAATAGTCTTAATACTTATCAGCCTATTGATAAACATATCACCTTGCTGAAATGATGTTCTTGTGTTTTATTCCTGTCTACACATATTTACAACTGGGAAATATATACAAAAAAACTTTTGCATTAACTAGATATCCCCATTGATTAATAGGCTACATTTTATTTAAAAGAAAGTTTAGATTTCCCTCTAGGTGGACCAGATGTAATAGTTGTTTGAAAAACATGAAAAAATCCTGATGCCACTGCACGCATCTCTTTAGTGAAGCGCGACGATCACAAGTCATGCCTGAGACTATTTTTGATGTCCTTTCTTTCTTTGAATTTGGAAACTTTTTTATAAGTGCTATCAAAACATTGTACAAAGATAACAATAGCTCAGTGAAACTTCTACATGGCACTTCTCCAAGATTTAACGTAAGTAAAGGCGTGAGGCAAGGCTGCACAGCCTCTCCTTACATTTTTTTACTAGGTGCTCAGTGCTAAATTCTTTAATTTCTCAAATCCCAATTAAAGGAATCAATGTTCTTGGCAAAGAACTTAAAGTAACACAGCTAGCAGATGATACGACAATATTTCTGAAAAATGCCGATGAAGTTCCCATGACACTATCCACTTTAACAACAATTTCTAAAGCATCAGGCTTACATTTAAATTTTAAAAAGTGTGAAATTCTATCCATAAGAAAGATCAATCGCGCTGAAATTTGTAGCATTCCAGTCAAAGACTAGTTACTTATCTTATTAATATCAGTAATAATTCTAACGACAGAGAACGGAATGACTATGCTCCACTTTAAGATGCTATAACAAAGAAATTTAACTGTTGGCTGGTAAGAGATTTATCGATATATGGAAGAGTCTTGTCAAGTAAGGCAGAAAGTGAAGAAAATAGTTCTTACCAATCCTGTGGCTGAAGGAGGACTAAATGTGCTTACATTTGTTGTTTTCAATCAAACAATTAACATAAATTGGATCAAAAGATACTTAAAAATGTCGATAGTTTTTGGGACACTATCCCTAATTATCTTTTTGAGAAAATAGGTGGCCTTATTTTCTCTTTCTAATAGGAAAACTACCAATCAAACTTGCAAACTTTCATTATCAAGTTTTATTGTGCTGGCAGCTTCTCTACAAACACAATTACTCTCCTCACCACTGTATCTTATGGAACAACTCTTATATTACACACAGAAATAAGACTGTGTACTTGAACAATTTGTTTATGAACAATGTAAACACTGTAAAGCAACTCTTGAATGATAATGGTGAGTTTTATAACTATGAGGCATTCGTAGACACTTATCATTTGGAGGTTTCCAGGCAAGAGTTTCATACTGTGATTACAAAATAAAAATCCTTGCTTGTAACATTCAGAGTATCACGCTCTCTGTTTTGGAGAGCCCTATTTCCATAAATGGCATGGATTTGTTAAATTAAAAACTGCTCAAATAATTTTATTAGAAGTGGTCTAGAGCATATCACAGCTCCAGCTTGTAAGTATCGATCAGTTTGTCTGAATAGAAAACAGTGGAACACAATCTTTTTAATGCCTCACAGATATATACTCACAAATACAATAAAAGAGTTTCTTTATAAGATTACCCACAGATACTATCCTGTTAAAGCAAATGTATGTCGTTTTATGTCAAACATAAGTAACCGGTGCACTTTTTGTAATTGTGAAGGAGAAACTGTTGAGCATATATTTGTTGACTGTTTTCACACCACTTCCTTTTGGTTCCATTTAGAAAGATATCTCGCAAGAATATGTAAAGAAGAAACTATACTCAAGAGAACAGATATTTTATTGTACTATAACAACCCTAATTTCTCTGGTGATGAAATATATTTATCATTAACCGGATTTGTATACTAGCAAAATTTTTTATGCATAAAATGATTTGGATTAAGAAATGACCCTCCTTTTATGTATTTGAAACTACAGATTTCCAAAGTTACTTAAAAACTATAGCAAAATTAAAACAAATGAATAAAAAATTGATAAAAACATTTAGAATTTTAGATAAATACAACTTTATTACCCCTTCTTGACAGACTATATATTTTTATTTATTTTTTCTTGTTATGTGTTTCATTATGACTGTACGATTATTGCAATTGCAATGCATGTGTCTTAAGTTTACATTTGTATGTTGTTTCTGCTTAAAAGAAAATAAAGGATGTTAATTCTTTAAAAAAAATTAGAGTCACATCTAAGACCTCTATTTAATAATAAATGTATATGTTTATGACTTTTAGACGTGCATCTTCCCGTTATGTAACCATATATCTTAGGTTTAAACGTTTCCTACCAAAAAGTCACCACATATGTTTTCTCAACCCTAACCTGTCAACCAAGTAAAAAACTACAACGACATGCGGAAATGTCCGAAAGTTGCAATACACAGTGCTGTGCGCCGCCATATTGTTTTGTAGTTCCAATGTCTTTTCTCTATTATGTGAAGTTAACACAAGAATATTCCCACTCAGTCAAATGTTAGGTTTCCTATCGGTAAAAGGGCAAAATCATTTTTTCTTCAGGATTTATCACTTATCAGTGGTGCCCTCTATTGACATTGTTTCAGGTTATAGTAGTACAGATCAAGAGCTTTACAAAATTGTTGATCCCATATTTGTGGCATGTTTTGTCGCTGCTCTACAAGCTTTCAAAAACACCCCAATTTCAAGGTTCAAAGGTCATTACTGAGGAGAAGGAATGACCAAAAGCTCTCATCCTGAAATATATTACTCCCCAAGAGATGACCTTTCCAATGATATCTTCATTTTTATGCTACGATCTAATTTCATTTTCATCTTAGCCTCAGTCAAGCCTCTTTCAGGTGTACCTTCCTAGATGCCTTTTGGGCCCCAGCTAAGTCAAATCAGTCCAACATTTCTTAAGGCCTATTTCATGGCCACATTGTTTAATATCTTGATGTTTACCTTCCACACCAACCCAGTCTCACATCAAATTGTGACATAGTCACGTTGGTCCACAATGTAAAACTTTACAATCTCACAATATGGGCCTGTAAATTGTGAGATGCTCACATTTCCCCCCCCCCAATTCTTTTCTATTGGTCTGACGATGGGTCACGTGACTGCTTGCTGCAGGCTTCTCAAAATAAAAATATGGCGGCTTTTTATTTATTTTCTGTGGAATGGAAAATGCATTATTTGAAGATAGGTTGGACAGAAAAAAACATTTGAATGACATTTATAACAAGAAATATATACCAGCTCAAAAAAAATTAAAGGAACAATTTTTATCCCCCGCCGGCCGTAGGCATGGAGTGGGATATTGGCGTGGGCACGTCCGTCCGTCCGTCCGTCCGTCCGTCCGTCCACATTTCGTTTCCAGAGCATATCTCAGAAACTACTTGAGGGATTTCACTCATCTTGCACCCAGGCCATCTCTATGTAGTATAGATGTGCCTTTTGGGGTGCATGACCTTGACCTGATTGTTTTCATTGTAGTGAAGATGTATCATTTTGTAGGTGTATCGTCCAGTATATATTATTATTTCTTGCACTTCGAGGCACTATATATAAGGTGGGGGATGTTTTAAGCAGAGCGTGTTTATTACAGTTTTTCTCCATTGTTTCGGCTCATTTCCTGAAACGGAGATGACATTTTCAAAATGGTGACAAAATATCTCCAGCATGAGAAGGAAACTGCATTTTGACTTAGAAGTGATCAGTTTTGGGAGAGATATGAGCATCTGAAGATGATCCATAGTGTTTTGCTGACAGTCCAGATTATTTTGAGACACAGGACTAACAGAATTGGGAATGTCCGGTCTGTTTCCAGAAATTGGCCAAAGTCACTGAGAAAGATCTGTCCATTTTGACGTTGGTGACTATCTAGATGGGGTGTAAATGTTCTTCCGAGGCATACATTAACAGTTTTGGGAACAAAATTCCATTTTGCAAGGGTGCATCTCTGTTGTGCTGAACTGCAACACTGTTGTGCAGATTGATTTTAGAGTTTTGAAAATGTCATCTCCGTTTCAGGAAATGAGCCAAGGCAATGGAGAAAAACTGTAATCTAAGCATTGCATCATCATTTCTGGAGGATGAAGGAACTGATACCATTAGCTGGCCCCCATGCTCACCTGACCTGAATCCAATAGAACACCTTTGGAACATTATGTTTTGTTCCATCAGACACCATCAGGTTGCTCCTCAGACTGTCCAGGAGCTCAGTGATGCCCTGGTCCAGTTCTGGGAGGAGATACCCCAGGACACCATCTGTCGTCTCATTCAGAGCTTGTCCCGGCATCGTCAGTCTGCATACAAGCACATGGAGGCCATACAAACTACTGAATACCATTTTGAGCTGCTGCCAAGGAATTTCAGAAAGATGGACCAGCCTGCCACATCAGTTTTTCACTTTGATTTTGGTGCGTCTTGAATTTAGTCCTCCTGGGGGGTTGATAATTTTCATTTCCATCAAACAATGTGGCACTTTTCATTCCTAACACATTATCCAGTCCATATCAAAATAAATATCCAGTTTGTTTTTTCCCCACATTGAAATATGATGTGTTTTCAAAGTGTTCCTTTAATTTTTTTTGAGCAGTGTATATTATTTTCACATTATCCATTCAGTTGTTCTTTTCCACTTGTACAATGACTGCAAGGAAATTGTGCTGCAACCAAACAGCAAACTCTTTGAATGAACAATAAAGGCAACATGGAAATGCAGAAAATTACAGTTTGTCAAACGTCTGCTTGAAGCTGCTTCAAAAACGAGTTAATCTCTATGGATCCCTGCGTTAAAATGTCCAAGTTTACAGCAGTCTTCTTTGCTCCTATTTTGCCGTTGTATGTCCTGGTGGTCTGAAAAAATACACCAGTATTACTTAAGGACCCAATGTCAAGCATGTGCAGGCTGGTCCAAATCGGTCAAAGAATCTGTGAGATTTTGACCTTAAATAGCCTTTTGGACATTAGAGGGGCACATTTCCAAACTTCAACATGGTACCATCTGGCCCCCTGTTGACCTAGGAGGCTGATATTGTATATACCGACTCACGGGGGGCTCTAGTACACAAATATGTTAAGAGCTCAGATAACGACACAATGTAACGAATAAATACAGTAACATATAGGCCTACGCCATTTGGTTTAGCCCGTGGACGCTTCCTTAGCAACGGTGGACCAATGTGATAATGTCACAATTTGATGTGAGACTGGGTTGTCCACACAATCAGATTTTTCAATTTGGACCAGTTTATAATAATATAGTGATAATGGATTAGATTTATGTAGCGCTTTTCAAGGCACTCAAAGCGCTTCACAATGGATCTTGAACACATTTTTCCCCTAAAAATACAAATTGCAAATATATCCTAGCCCTAAGGCCTATCATGGGCCTTTCTACAACCATCCCCCAAGGATGTGGGATGTGTCCCCCCACCCCTCCCACATACGCATGTTGTTCAAGTAGCCCATTTCCTCTCATGTTGACTTCAGGTCACACCCTTTCACACAGCTTCAAGAGACTGCTTTTCCACTTGAGACCACTTCCACTTCCAGTCTTGTATCAAGGTGTGGCCTACATGCTCAATCTTCCATACACATATGTGCAGTTGATAGGGAAAGTTAAAGCAAGAGCAGGCATAGCAGGCGAGGTGTCACCTCGTACTGCTGTAACGTTCTGGACTTGACAGGTTTTGTTCTGATGTAGTTTCCCATGGCTATGATGTTCGTTATTACATTGGGAAAACTGATAATCCAGTCCTTATTATACAGTAGGAGATTGTTTGTGGACTGGGAAGTGCAGCCCTGACATATTCATATAATCTATTGCACTAAGCTCGATTCTTTCTGCTTCTGCATTTATGTGTGTGGGTTCTGAGGGTTCATCGGCTGCAAGATTATTGAAAAATCCCTACCCTTTGCCTTGAATGCAAAATAGACACAGATAACAAATATGTGAGACAAAGATATTCACACCAAAACAAAAGTATTCACAGTAAACATTTTTATTAAGGAGTATTTTGCAGAGAATCCTTTGGCTGCCAGGAATAGGCCCACTCCTTGCCACTGAAAACAAACGAGAAATGTTCAGTTAATGATTCTTGTATGTCTAATAAGCTTAAACCTTTAAACTTGTCAAGCATTGACTTTACAGACTATTTCACATATAATTAATGAATTGCCACCTATGAAACACCTTTGCTATATTGTAAAAACAATGCATGCATAATGAAGCAGTAATAAATCAAAACCTATTTTACTAAGATTACGGTAAGTATTAAGACAGTGGCCATTACAGGGAGAAATTAAAGGGTAAGTCCACTTTTCCAAAATGGGGGGTGAATAATGTCCTTCCAACCCCCTATGACACATAAGCTCTCATCTGTCCTTCAGTTTTGTGTAGTACCACTTTGTTGTGAGCAGAGTTTGAGGCTTTGCAAAGATGTGAATTAAACCCCCTACACCCCAAACTTTAGTGAACTCTGAACTTTTGAGCATTTCAAATGTTTGAAAAAGGCTGTTTTATTTGGCACTAACTGGAGAACTTATGTATTCATCCACTCATATGCATCTGTGTCTGCCAGCTATGCAATGTTGGTCGCAGTGTGTGGCAACTGTTCTGTACCGAGATTTGCACTCTGCCGAAGAGCTGTTTGTAACAGGTGACCAGAGAAGATCTCAAAGATTACAATGAGTTGTGATGACAATGAAGATGAAATTCCAATCAACTTCAACCGTCAGCTCGGTGTGGCACAAAGCTGACGTTGAGAATGTGCAGATGAATGCAGATTTTATCCTCAGTGCCACATCTCTGCGCATAACAAAGTGGAGCTAGTTCAAACTGAAGGAGAGCTAAGAGCTAATATAATATACTTAGGAGTTCTAATTTTACAACCTTACTAAAGAAAGTGGCATTACCCTTTAAGCAAAACTGCAGAATACATACCAAACTGGACAGGGCTCCCACTCCACCAGTATCTCTGTTTTGCCCTGTAAAGACAATAAAAAACAACAACAAAACAAAAAAAGAAAGATATTAATCTTATATCAATGATTACTTTGAAAGGCATCAATCACATTCTTACAATTGGCTGTCATTGCAGGAATTGAGTTTTTAGGTGCATTGAAACATTTTTGATATTGGAACTCTTTTGTAATGACATGTTTGGTATAAAATGTGTTTTAATGAGTGAATTGGGAAGACTACAGACAAGGACATTAAAATTAAACTGACATTTGTATTTTCAGGGACAGTACATGTGAGAGATCCACGTCACCGCAGACCACCCCATAATCTTTTTTTTCTCTTGCATTGTTTGTTTGCACAGTGAGGTGGCAGACAGGTGACAATGGTCTGTTTTGTTTCAGTGGTTGCTTTTCATTTCATGTTGTTGTTGTCTATTGTATATTGTTGATAATTGCTTGGATGTTCTAACGCAAAGGATATGGGAGCACTGTTTTGGTTCTGACAAGCAGAGGGCGCTCCTCATTGTCCAGGTTCAGTGCTCTCTTCTTCGTAGGTTAAGGTGGGACCTGTTGACCTGTTGCCATAGCAACCAGTGAAACAGCTAAATGTAACAGCTAAACACTTCTGAAGAAAATAAAGTGCTCGGGAAAACCAAGAGTCGTTCTCTGTCCTGACTGACTGTGTCCTGACTGCATACACATTTCGAATTAATTGCAATTAATAGCATTTAGCCAATTTACATGTGTGTCTGCAAATGTTGTCTTACCTTTCTCACTCTCTCTTTCTTTATTGCCTTGATTGGGAAACTCTCAAGGCGTGTATGGTAGGAGCAATCTGTGGACAGAAAAAAAAGCTGAGGGAGATGGAAACTTCACATCAAATATGCATTACAAATCCAGGTTTAGGCACTTCAGAGTTTGTAAGCATGGATTTGACATTGGTAATTTATAACAAATGAGGTGGAGTAGCTGGGGAAGAGATGAGTTGTAAAACAGCAAGTGGAAGAAGCAGTAGAAACAGCCCATCAATATGGTTTAAATACAGTGACTAGTTGAACGCAAAAGAGGTGATATCATCTGCTGACATGGAGTTGGCATATCACGGCCAGCCAGCTGATGTGGACCAGCCAGCATGACTACACTCTGTAGGATGACACAATGTCTGTAAAATGACACACACTGTATGTTATGTGTGTTATGTTATTAACCAGCTAACCATAATCCCATTTCCTGCCAGACCTTTCTTGTGAATATGCAAATGTATTAGATTGGGCTGCACTGAAACCATATCAGAATTAAAATAGACCTACCTTTTTGTATCTTCCTCCTCTCTGGGATGCGCCTTGTTGCCACTGCAATATAAGATTATAGATCACTCATATATCCTTAATTAAAAGATAACAATATTCATTCTCTCAAGGAGACAACTGAAGAAGAACTCACAAGGAAGTGAGCGAAAGGGTTAGTGTGTAATGTTGCTTTGTATGCTTTTCAATTATTGCATTTTTTTCCTTTTTTGTTTGCATGGGCTGTGTGTTTCTTTTATATGCACTGGTAAATTCTGTTGTGGCTTTTTATTTACATTTTTTAAATTTGCAGCGATGGTGGGTCACCGTATTAAAGAAATATAACAAATATTGATAATCAACATGGATGCAAGAATACAAACACCCTAAATCCATTCGTACATACCTGAATTTTTCCTCTTTCGCCCAAGACTAAGGGTTGCTCCACTGGAGACAGCTATGGATATAAAGAAAGCTTTAACTTTTAATGGCAAATACAAGAAGATCTCAACATCTGATTACAAAAAACTGTGGAAAAAACACTTAACCTACTGTACTATATACCGCAGGTTAAACGTAAAACACTTTTATCCTACTGTATACACATACTAGTGGAATTATTAATTGAAATAATTTACCCTGTCCCTCCACTGCATCCACTTGTCTGTCCACTGTGTCCTCCACTGCATCCACTTGTCTGTCCACTGTGTCCTCCACTGCATCCACTTGTCTGTCCACTGTGTCCTCCACTGCATCCACTTGTCTCTCCACTGTGTCCTCCACTGCATCCACTTGTCTCTCCACTGTGTCCACTTGCTCCTCCACTTTCTCCAAACGCTCCCCCGATGTATTTGTCTGATCTGGCTGTCCGTCCACAGTGTTCGCCCACTCCATCTGCCCTTCTATGGGTTTTCTTCCTCCTCCACTTGCATGGGTGTCGGCTCATCCCTGGTGACATCTGTCTCTGTCACTTGCCCTACTGTGTTCCTCTCATGCTCCTGCTGCATGCTGGTTCCTTTCAGTGGGTCACAGGGTGTGAGTAGCAGCGTTACTTCCTCTTCCCCATCAATTGGCTCCTGGGTCCAACCTGTGCAGTTGAACAAGTTGTCTTATTTCATCCACTTTGTTTTCACTTCAGTCACCTGGATCTATTTAATATTTACAAATCTATACTGCATTTTATTTTGTTGTGACTGTCATTATAACTATGTTATTATGGAGGACCTTATATTTAGCTTCGATTAGGGACTTGCATCACCCTGTCAGTGACTCTCTCACCCATAGAATGATTACCAGCTCCCTGCATACTATTCCTTGCATGCTTAGAATCCTGTTCTGAAAGCTGATGCTAAAATACAAATTTAGCAGAAAAGTTTTTCCTCTCCTGTATGGGACTCCAGTTGCCTGTGAGGAAGGAGGATGCTAAGAAAAACCCTCAGCATCATGAACACTTACTCTCATCCCCCTGCACTCCACATGCAGCACAGTAGTCGTATTCTATTATATATAAAGAAATTTAATCTTTAGGTAATGTCACATGCTTGTTACTTGAGTCCTGGATCTGTGATTAGTCCATTCACACTATTTAAATTTTGTACTTCATTTTTTCTTACACATTTCTTACTTTATTGTTATTCTAAGCCGCAGAATATTTAGAACAATAACAATAATCTGGCATGAGAATGTCCTTTGAGATAAAAAAAAATTGCATATGTGTTTTTAATCAAGTAAAGAATTCAAGCTAAACCATTTAGTTCACATGCTTACAAGTAGCAGCAGAATAAGTTTGTGAAACAATATAATATATACAATAAAATAATAAAATATTAAAATGTATATCTTTTTCTGTGTTACTTTTGTTAATGGTCAATTTGCATCTTTATTTCTGCTTCAATAATGTCATATAATCTGTGAATTTAGTCAGTTGCAATGTTGCAATTACTTTTAAATCCCAGATAACTGTAAGGGTGAAGACAATGGCAGCAGACAAAGCAAAGTGTGGAATGAAAAATATCTTAAAATGATTACTAAACTGTTGACTAATGATTAATAACACTTTTTAAGCATATACTGTAGTAGTGCATCTCACCTTCACAAAGGTACTCATAGACTGAGCCTATTCTTTGAAGGTGGTCCTTCGCAAATGCAGTAAGACTGCAGCGAGGTAGGAGGATGTCACACTTCGTGTGCTCCTTCTTTTTCCTTCCGAGTAGAAGCACGGGTTTGTAGCCCACCGCATGAAGTTTTTCAAGCTGTAATGACAAAATTCTATGATTATTTCAAACATGAATGGAATTTATTTTGAACTACTGTGCAAAATTTACTATACACAACACATAAATAATTCCTGAGCATCCTGGTCAATACTAGCAAGGATGATCTTATTGTTGAGTTGAACATTTGCAAAGAAATGTATGTGCATACATGAGCACTTTGTGATTCTCTGACAGAACAGGAGAATGTTGTCAATTAAATCATAGTTGGTGAGTGAGTATTCAGTATAGTAGTGTAATTGCAGTCCAATTAACTTTAAGTTTGTAGAGTGAGGTTGGTATTTTTCCTATGAACAACAATATTTCAGGATCATTTTGATTTTCCATGTGAACTATAACACTTATTTCCAATATTATCTAAACAGTTTAATCTACTTTAAAAATCTGTACAAACCATGACAGTCGCTTCATCCTTGATGGATGCCACGTTGTGGTTTTTCTTGCGCCCCATCATCCATTCCTCTCGCCTTTCATCAAACCTCTGAAGCTTCTTTTTAAGGCGCTGCTTCACAGGCTGCTCCTTGCTGCAGTGGCTACAAACCTTCTGAGCACAAAATAAAATTCCCTTGCAAAAGGGACAGGTTTTTTTGTTTGACCCTCCCGGCATTATGACAAGGAAACACACTGGACAAACTAGGACAAACTACAATGACACGGGCAGACACTACACACAAGAAGACAGTGACGGAGATAATACACTGATGACAAAATACACAAAACAAAAACAGACAGACAGATGAATAGAAAGACAGAAATAGACAGATAGAAAGACAGAAAGATATGGCTCTTAAAAGTGCCTTTGGGTTCGCTTTCTAGTTGACGCAGAGGTGAAAGGTCAGGGGATGGATGAAACAGCAACTAAAAGGAGAACAGAGACAAATACTTAGTAGCAGTGTTTGTATTGACAGAAAGGTTTAAAAAGCAACTGAATGAACCACAGCTTCCTAATCTTATGAGTAAAAACAAAGTTCACGTTTTTTCTCAATCAACATAGAAGGTTTAAGGGAGCCGAATAGGAAATTATGACTGATTATGACAATGTTATCACCCTACGTGGGAATAACCGGCTACTGATATCAGTGTACACACAGGTGTCTTAGGCCCCATCCACACGAAGACAAAACGCTTAACAGTTTCAAAAACGATCGCCATAAAGACGAAGGCGTCGGAGGAAGTTGTGCGAGCCACTTGGACTATTACAAAGTAACCTGGACTTCATTCTATACAGGTGGGAAAGGCATAATTACTCCTTCGTTTTAACATGATTTCCAAGCTGTTTCATTAGTGAAATATATCCTAGATTTAGATTCATTGTGATAGAGTAACTGGCTGGCTTTGTGTTTGCAAAAATACCCCCCTACAGTGCAAGATGCCACACTTTTGTGCAGCATATCAAACTATTAAATGTTTAACATAAACACTGAGGATTTAATTTCACTGTGTGTATGTGTGCAGCTATGGCAGGTAATGCTCTACTATCTACTTTTTAAATTAATATGAAAGTCCATGGTTATAATTATCCATAAATATGCAATAACATAACTACATCTCTGGCGTTTATAACAAATCAAACCGTTTAAAAATCGGTTGAAAATTGAGCAAGCTATGGTTAATTAAAAAGTACATGCTACATAGGCATTAATGTTATCAGTGAGCCAGCAGCCCCTAGGTAAGTTGGCCGTCGCGTAGCGACGCCAGCCCTCATTGGCTCACAGCGTCTGTAAGCTATCTAGCCTTTCTATGTATATCTATGGTAAAGAAAGACCAAGCCGGGAAGTAAACAAAGTGCCGTAATGTGTCCTCGATAATCGTTTGTTCAACTCGGTGGTGATTGAGAAGAAGGAGCTTTTGCTGCAACAGGGATAGCAGGGTCACTTGCTTCATCAGCACATTTACTACACTGTACGCCGCCATTGCTGTCGTCTTTGCCGCGCGTGGGGCGCATGCGTGTCAATGAAGTTATGAAACTATGGAGCAAGCGTATCAGTGGATAGCCAGTCAACACGGAGCCGCGTAAACGGCGTTTCAAAATCTTTCCACTCTGGAACCTGGTTTCAAAAATGATAGTTTACAGACCCCCAAAACGCCGTCTTCATGTGGAAACTTATGCGTTTAGACCTCGTTTTGTCTTCGTGTGGATGGGGCCTTAAGCTAGCTAGACAAACGTTGCAAAACATCGCTATTTTTAGGCACAAAAAGTACAACATCATTTCCGTATGGTCAGGTTTAATACCTGAAAATAAACGAATCATTGCTTTAATACGTATACCATGTGCTTGACGAGATAGACAACAAAACACCAGCAGCGTAGTAACACATCTTACCTGGAGAGGGGTTAGCGGAGAAAGGGCAGATTCTTCTCTCGGGGAGTGGGTCGAGGGCGGGTCGCGGACACTTTTGCCAACTCCTCAGTAAGGGAAGTCGCTATTGGCTGTCCTACAAGTCGCTAGAAGTCGCTAATTGCAGGCCAAAACTGGCAATGACGTCATCGTCTAATTTGCATATTTCCCAGTTTGCATGTAATTTTAATCAACGTTGTAGGAGAGACGAATAACGTTGTGGAAGAGACCAAAAAATGAGTATAAAACACCCAAAATATGTTTTTTCACTAGAGGCTAAATGCTGTGGTTTATTTTAGCATGACAGTGAAGAAACATTTCTGTTTATATGGCTCCGTAAGTCTGGATGGGATCTGTAGTGACTTTGCGCATGCGCGATTCATCTGCCGTCTGGCCGCGGAGTGATGTGGGTCTCCCCCTCCCCACCCTGGGACTGCGGCGGGTTACCGGACTGACTGCCTGGTGTGATTAAGATTCAGATATGAAAATAAAATCAAACCCGTTTGCAAACAAACAGACACTAACGTTTTTTAATCTCAAATACCCCAATCCTGCAGCAAAAATAAAGGCATCACATTATAAATATGGGGCGTAATGCAAAATATAGCGTTGGATTCACAACGCTTTTACATTGAAAATATAATATACCCATTCGTTTGAAATACGTTCTGAGTGGCACGAAAAGTCCTCCGCTTAAAATACATTGGTGTGAATTTCGTTGTGAGCCACACGAAAAACATGACAAAATCGTGTTGGTGCGCATGAAACCATAGATTAATTTACGTGACAGTTTCACGAATCCTTGTGAGACCGGGTTGCCTATAGTTTCACTCTTTTTGGTTTGAAGTAAACGTGTGTTTTTGTGGACCTGTGTTTATCATCACTTGATTATGTGAAGTGGTAGTGTTTTGGTGATTTTAAAGTGTGAATACTGATTAAAATTAAAGATTTTGTAAAAGTCAAAAGTCTTAATCTTGATCTTCTTCTCCTCCTCCTCCTTCTTCTTCTTCTTCTTCTTCTCCTCCTCTTCCTCCTCCTCCTCCCTACCTCTGCTCTTATAAAACACCCTATGTTCTTGCCTCTTCTTGAATAAAGTATTCACCACAGCCATTTCCATCCTTTTTGCAAAGTCTACCAACATCTGTCCTTCTGCGTTCCTATCCTGGATACCAAACCTGCCCTCTTTATTTACTCTGATGAAGTCTTCTCTTAATTGTTGACTTTGACACAGATACAGCGTGTTCTTGATCTGGCCAACTGTTGTGAAGGGGCTTTTCTTGACCAAGGGAAGTGTGATCTTCCAAGTCTTTAGCCGCATGTCCACTCGATGCGATTTTCCCACACGTCAACGCATCGCATTTGAAATTCGCATGGATGGTGGACGGTCACTAGCAGGCCAGAACATGGTCACGTGACAGTGCTTTCAGCTTGACAGTTCAGTAGATGAGTCGGATAAACACAGCGGCTCGGCCGCAAACTTTCCCTTTTATTTCGAAAACACTTCAGCGAAAGTATTTCTGAAAGTATTTGAGGTGAGAAATAAGCTGCAGCAGCTGAATCTGTCCTCGTTTAAGTTCATCAACAGCTAGTTTATACATTGGAGGAAAATCTCACATTGCGTGGGATCTCGGCACGCCACATTGTATTTGAAAAAAGTAGACATCAAGTCTGCTTTATGCAAATAAACACACTGGATTGCAGTTCGAAACACACCGCATGCTGCACCACTGGAGCTTATTGTGACACTGATTGTAACAGCTATTTGAACTTCTTATTGACAGCTGAACTCGTCAGAATCTAAATGCAAATACCACACTGGAATTAACTCTAGACCTTTCATCTGCTCCTTGTAAATGAAATAATGAGGGAATAACACACACCTGGCCATGGAACAGCTGAGCAGCTATTTGTCCAATATATTTTGGTTCCTTAAAAAAGTGGAGGGCACATCTAAAATGTGTTGTAATTCCTACACCCTCACCTGATTTGGATGTAAATACCTTCAAATTAAAGCTGAAAGTCTACACTTAAACAACATCTTGATTGCTTCATTTTAAATCCACTATGGTGGTGTACAGAACCAAACTGCTGAAATATGTATGTACCTCCAACCTACAATGCATGTCTTTAAGTTGTTGGTTGAAGCACAGTGAGATCATGATATTTGCACAATTGCTATTGTGCAAATAAAATGCAAATGCAAATGATTGTTTCATTACTATGCATTTTAAACAGCTATTTTATAGGACTGTTACATAATAAGACAAGGATGGAACTTTTTTAATCCCAGAAGAAGTGATTGTGCCAGAATTTACTCAGAAAACTTAGTCTAAAAAAAAAGAAGGTTAGTACGTTACTAAGCTGCGTTTTTGTCTTCTATCTTTTTATTTTTATTTTCATTCTTATTACTTGCTCTAGATTTGTATATATATTTATCCCTATTTCTTCATTATGTCATTGTTGCACTGATTGCTCTACGTGCCTTTTTAATTGCCCTCTGGGGATAAATAAAATTTTCTGAATCTGAATCTGGATCTGAATCTCTAACATGAGAATAAACACAATGCCTAATACCAAAGCAGTAAGATATTGTGATGCGTTAGCAAAAAATAAATTAAAAAATTAAAACTAGAATAGAAAAGTTAGAAGTAATACTGTCAATGATGCTTCAGTAATAAAATATTATTGCAATCATTATTAAATATTGCACAGTAAATTGAAATACTGTAGTAAGTACTTATATTGCAAATAATGTCGATATTAATGTTTTATTGATCACTATGGAGTTCCAAAATTTCACTGTATATTTTCAAGACTTTGTGTTTGAGGATGTTTGTAAAAAATGATACAATATACAGCATTACCACATGAGACCACTTGGTAATGGCTGGTAATGGGTTCATGTTCTACATGCTCTGTGTTTTAATGTACTGAGTGTTTTTTAACTAGAAGTCTCTTTTTAGAACCACAACAAAGTCACATCATTTATAGTAATGTGATCTATGCCATTTCGTGCCTTGTTTGTAATAGGTGACGTGTCATTAGTCCCGCCCATACCGTTGTCTGATTGGGTTGGCGACAACGTTTCTGTGCTCTGGTTGGCTTATTATTATACAACACAGTTCCGCAAATCTAGTCTGTTTGTGTTTTGACGGTGTTTTGCGAAGAGCTCAGACAAGCACACAAGTCCAGACCCAAGGAGACAATCAGCGTTCAACTCTTCGGTTCGTAACTGCAGCTGCTTGACAACTGTGTCTTATTGAAACGTGATAAATCTATTTCAGTGATTCATTCGTGTCGCTGGAACACTGCAGGGGAGTTTTATGAGCTAGTGCTAGCTAGCTGAGTTAGCTGCGGGGTCCCATCTGCCAATATAACTTTAGCTTTAGCCAAAAGCTGTATTGTGTTGACTTGACAGTTGTCACAATTATCGACCGTGTGGGTCCACTGGTTGTCAGCGGTGCAAGCTAGCTAATTGAATGTTCAAGATTTGAAACCAAGGCTAAGATAGTCTCGATGTGGTTTGGTAAGGAGGCTCATCTTTACAGACATTAGTACTACACCTCGCCTAGTCTCTCCTGTTGAAACCGTTGCTTGTGCAGTGATAACGTCTTTTAGTCTATTCTCACACGGTTTAGTGGTCTTGTTGTTTTAAACAATGCTTGCAGAACAGTCATCTGAGGGCTGTTTTACTAGGTGACTAAGTGTATCAAGACTTTGTTTTATTACTTAGCAGGCTTGGAAAATTTCAACAAGGCAGTTCTTTTAGAAGTTCGGGTATTGATGTGTACATGTGTGGCATACATGTTTGAAATGTTTCTTAAAACCAGCTGTGTTCGCTGGATTTTATCATTCTGACTGGAGGTCAGTAATATTTGCTGCTGCAGTATTCTGATGGCACATAGCTAAATATCCCAGGGTCGCTGCTTCTACTCAGTTTGGATCAAAGTCACAGTGGCAACAAACGTTATTCCCAGTAGCGTTTGGAAACAGCCATACCACGACCCAGCTCCTCCGATGGGGTCCTGAGGTGCACACATGCTGCACTTTGTAAATCCATCAACTTGTTCAGGAGCGTATGCAAGGGGACGTTCTTCTCAGAAATTGTGTGATTTTTTAAAAAATATATATACATATGTATATATTTGCTTTAAGCATATGGCGAGGCCAAAATTGGAGTATACATGTAATAGACTGACTAGTAAACTGCTCAATATTCACTGCACCCTGGTGCAGCAGCCACAGGTCTGCCACCTCCTCCTGCAGATCGTGCTATAATTGGAATAAGATTGGATCAGACATCTGGAGGTGATTGAACTCACAAAATATTGCTCAAAAAGCTGACCTTATTGGTGACCTCTACAAGACTCCAATGCTCCTTTATTTTGTCGTTTTGATAATATTCTGGCTCTCACTCATGTGGTGACCTCATACGACTCGAAAACATATGCACATTGACCATTCTAAGATTAGGCTTTCACTCACTTTTTAAACAAATTATGATGTGTGTCTTCTTTAATGGATGTTCTATGAGGGATAGTCTGGCTCACTGGATGTAGACTGCAGGTACCTATTCTATATGTTTTTCAAAACCTCTTCACTACTAGTAATGACAACCTCTTCACTACTAGTAATGACAACAACAGCAATCCTGACTAGCAACCCACATACTGAAAATGTCAAGTTTTACACAGGATTTGGATTGTGCAATAACGCAGGTCAGCTTTTTTAAAATTAGCCATTTTACTGGCAGTGCTTGTGTCCCCGCATCCAAATGTTCCTCCGAAACAATGCCCCCGTCACTGCTTTGCAGACACATCATTGTTACACTCTTTGCTAAGCACTGCCCAAGACAATTGTGATTTGTTTAAAGAAGTACAAACAGTCCAGGGCACTTTAGTTCCTCTTTTATAGCAGAAAGATAATGAGTTTCAGTCAGACCATTCTCCAGCGGTGGCACAGTGCTGTAGAGATAGGTCTGGGAATGCAAGACTGTGTAAGAGATCAAACCTGACAAGGTGTACCTTCTATGCTAGATGTGAGTGATTTTTGTCCCCATGGAATTAATTACAGTCTTGGAACACACAGGCTTGAAGGGCCCTATCCTGCTTTTACCACACTCACTTGCCAACAAATAGCTGTATGTAAAATGTAAATAAAAAGTTAATACCTTTTTATATACATTTATGACACATTTAGTCTTGCTTTACTATTTTAAACTTCGTAAAATATAATTCCAAAGCCTCAGAATTTCTGTAGTTTGCCTTTCGAGCAACATCAGGCCAAAGAGGAAGGAGTTTCTAAGGGTAGGCCAAGAGTTTGATGTTCCTGATAGGTTTTATCAATCTGAAGAATTGTGAATAGTTGTGTGTTCTCCAACACTGTGCTTGCACTAGGGAAAATTTGTCTCTAGCCACTGTGGCTAAAGTGCTCGAATTTTGTTTAGCCACACTTTTTCAGTATAGGTACTGCGGTGCGCGGAGTTGTGGACAAAAGACAAGACAGTTGAGGACATCATCTTGGGCTTTGGGAAATACTGATACAATATATTTTTCACCCTTTTCTGACAGTTTATAGAACAAATAATTAATCACTCAATTGAGAAAGTAATGGACAGATTCAAAAACAATGAAATGAACAATTGATTGCCAGCCAAATAGCAGCTGAAGGCCTGAATAGCAATAATACAGGAAGAAAAGAACGCATGAGTTAACAAGTTGGGATGCACAACGACCAGGGAGGAGGTGTGTGTGTGTGTGTGTGTGTGTGTGTGTGTGTGTGTGTGTGTGTGTGTGTGTGTGTGTGTGTGTGTGTGTGTGTGTGTGTGTGTGTGTGTGTGTGTGTGTGTGTGTGTGTGTGTGTGTGTGTGTGTGTGTGTGTGTGTGTGTGTGTGTGTGTGTGTGTGTGTGTGTGTGTGTGTGTGTGTGTGTGTGTGTGTGTGTGTGTGTGTGTGTGTGTGTGTGTGTGTGTGTGTGTGTGTGTGTGTGTGTGTGTGTGTGTGTGTGTGTGTTCTTGTACTTGCTACATGGTGAGTACCATTATCTGCATTTAACTATCAAAGTGAGGACATTTTTACAAAGTGAGGACATTTTGGCCGGTCCTCACTTTGAAACAGCCATGTTTGAGGGTGAAGACTTGTTTTTAGAGAACAGGTATGAATTGAGGTTTGGTTAGGGTTAGGGTAAGGATTAGGGTTAGGCAATCAGTTGTGATAGTTAAGGTTAGGGTAAGGCTCTAGGAAATGCATTACGCCTATGGATGTCCTCACTAAGATAGAAGTACAAACATGTGTGTGTGTGTGTGGCAAAGGGGGAGGGGTGTTGGTGGAAATCGAGTAAGCCAGGTGCAGACAGCGAGAGCTGTAGTACGAACCCTTTTTTCTGATTGGCTGAGACGAGACACGTGACAGTGTGCATCTATTAATGATCGGAAGCATTCGGGTCGTTCCGGTGTTGTGCAATTTTCACACTCCCCGGAAAAATCTGACTATTCCCTTCGCGTGAACGCGCGCGACTTACGTTTCACTCTGTGGCCACTTGACGGGTTTTCTGTTGTACGTGTACTGTTTTTGCTGTTGTTTTCGGGTTAAATGGGATTAAGTACCGACCTGCAGACATGTTTTCCTGTTAAATATGATTAGGTGACATGTTTCTCCTCCTCTTCTCATCCGTATGTGCGCACCCTAAATGGCATTGGGGGAGATCCTACACTACTCTCAGCTTCACTCCTATGAGGACATCACGACAGGACAGGGTGTAGTCGCCAAATATTGTTCATATTCCATCAGTGTTCTACACGTGTCAATAAAATAATTGTTCACTGAGAAAACTTTATATCTCCTTACTTAAAATTGGACTCCCCTAAGAATGCAAGATATGGCATCAAAATGTCTGGTATTTATGTATGAAGTCTTTAATATAAGTATAGTTCTTAAGTATAAAGTCATTTGTTATTGTTGTTATTTTTATTGGGCCAGTTAACAATATAATTGAATTGAAATTCTTTAATCCCACAACTGGAAAATTATTTACTACAACAGCTAAAACACCAAATCACAACAAGTTTAAAAAAAACAACTAGTAAATCACAGTCTGTAAGAAAAGAATAATAAAATAAGGGGCTAAATGATCACAGTATGGGAGATTAAGAACAGAGAGCCTATTTCAAAACTAGGACTTTAACAGAAATATGCAGGTTCAGTTAACTGTGCAGATTGTATGATATGAAATAAAATCTGGAGTCAGATTTTTTTCTCGGCCACTTGACAAAATCTGACTCCCCCTACTATTTTTGGAATGCAAGAAGTGACAACCTTCAAACTTTCTCAGCTACAACATCTGCACCTCTGCTGCTGCTGTGTGAAGTATCAAGTATGTAGTCATTACAGGAGAGAAGTTGTAGGGAGAGTCAGATTTTTCTGGGCCACTTGACAAAATCTGAAAACATGTCTGCAGTTGGGTACTTAATCCCATTTAACCCAAAAACAACAGCAAAAACAGTAAACAGAAAACCCGTCAAGTGGCCACAGAGTGAAACGTAAGTCGCATGCGTTCACGCGAAGGGGGAGTCAGATTTTTCCGGGGAGTGTGATAATTCTACAACACCAGTTATACTCGGTAGCGCTCTTCAGTAAAGGAGACGCAGTTTGTTATTTTCTTTGATTGTCTCTCGGCAAATTACGAAAAAGTTATGTTAACCCTTTTTTCACATTTATTAGGCAAAATTAGCTTCGCCACCGTGGCTAAACATGCTAAAAATGGCTTCGCCATCCTAAGGAAGGCTTCGCCTGTGGCGAAGTGGCGAATGGCTAGCGCAAGCACAGCAACATACTATTATTAATAATGTAACTTCAGAAGAGATATGGTTAAAAGCTTTATCTCGGAGACTTTTATGTAAAGCTTCCTCTTTTTTCCCTACTTATTCTTGGCTTACTCAAATATGATGCATATCTAAAATCTTATTTGCATACTTCTCAGTGAGAATCTGTTCACTGTGTCCTTTTTTGGGTTGTTATTATTGCTCAGGTTCAGCTGCTCCTGTCTTCACTTGCAGTTTATTACAGGTACACTCTTTTAGAAACACCTGTTCCATCATGTCTGGTTAAACTGCAGGATAAGAAAAAGTAAACCCTCCCACTGATCTGAATCCAGAATTTTCAGTGACCTTGATATCATTTCAAGTAAATTTACCCACATCCACAGTATTGCTATGGCTTGATATGACTGGGCAGCACTATTCAGCTAGTTTTAAATCATTCTGCCCTTGAGAATGTTTTCTCAGTTAATATGACTGGTTTACTCTGATATCCAGACCATGAATTGATTTCTATGCATCCTTAACATAAGTCCAATGTACTACTGAAATGATAGATTAGATTACTTGTTTAAGTCATTGATGAAACAAACTGCCAAATGTTTTCTGGTTCCACCTTTCCAAAAATAAGACACTGGTATTCTCTGTTTTATGCCTTTGTAATTTGGAAATCTCTTGGTTGATCAGTCAAAAAAAGGAATCTGAATACGTTAGCTTGGGCTGTAGAAAGTTATAAATGTATTTGCGACTCAATAAGGAATCCAAAAAAGAAACTTGCGATCATTGCAAATTAGTGGAGCTGAATCAAAGATGTAAAAATCCAAGCTAGGTAACTATTATTTGTTCTTCACACTGTAACTGCAGACTTCCTGCTATAAACATGCAAATTCTTTGGAGTGTCAGTCATCATGGTAAAATGTCCTTTTGTACCCTTTCAGGATAAAGAAACAAACAAAATGGCATCGGACTCTCCACGCAGACCAAGTCGCTGTGCTGGAGGGGTTATGGTGCGAGCACAAGCTGCTACGTAAGGATAAATCTCTTCTTATTTTATCAGTAATCACTTAAGTCATGTTACCATATATACTGTATATGTAGGTTCCTGAATAAAAACCATTCTGCTTGAAGAACATATTTGGATAAGTCATATCACTTGTGGAGTCACTGCTGAATTTATATCCCTTTGTTTGAAATGTTTACAATTTTTTGTCTCACGTCAAACCCTTTGTGTAGATTATTGATCTTATACTGCATGGTCCCAGTGCATTCTATACATTTTCTTTTTTGTCTCATAGGGAGCAGTCTTACATGGAAAGTGTTGTGACCTTCCTGCAGGATGTGGTCCCTCAGGTAACTGTTTTTTTTATTTTTTATGCCAGATTTTGACTATGCTGATTGTGCACATTGAAAAAGGTAATTAAATTAGCTGTACTCAAAAAAGTCAGTGCTATACTAAAAAAAACCAAAAAAAAAACGCCTTTTTATATGGCCAGTGAAAACTTTAATTCTTGTATTTGTAACACACCAGAAAGTGAAAGATCTTCTTACTGGAAATTGCATAAATAATGGACAAAAGAAAGTAACACATTGTGTTAGAGATTTTATTGATAAACTTCTGTGTATTTTTTGTTTGCATTTTTACTTAAAATCACATGTCCAAAATGTTGTATATCTTCTGACGTTATTGCAGACTTTTCATAAAATACAGCTTCTATTCCATTCCAAATGGTCTCGGTAATTTCTGTCATGTTCTAGAGCTGTCTGTACTAGAAACTGAGAAAAGTTGATGCAGCAAGAGTTCTATAGTCAGGTTCTTGTCATTTCAAGCAAAGGCTAAAACAATAAAGCTTATTGATACTGCCACGCTTAGCCATGCATTGTGGCTGCTCACAAGATGAGGGGAAAAACAAAAAAGCCATATCCAAGTATTTTCAAGTGTCAGTGGCCACAATGCAGGGCCTCATCCAAAAGTACAAGGAATCTGTCTGAACGTGAGAAATCTTAAGGGGCATGGCAGGAAGCAAAACTGACCCCTGCACTGGCAAGAACGGCATTGTGAGAGGCCAAGAAGAATCTCAATGTCACTACCAAGATCATCCTGATGAAACTGAATGGTTCTGGTACCAAGAAAAACCCTCCAGCAGACGCTGAACAAGACTGGTCTCCATAGACATAGACCAGAGAGGACTCCACTTCTTCATGTCAGGCATGCAAAGCTTACCAAGACACAGAAGAAATCTGGTGGTTAGTAGTTCTGTGGTTGGATGACTTTGAGTCAGCCCCAAGGACACCATCCCCACGGTCAAACATGGTGGTGGGGATGTTTTCTAGCTAATGGACCAGGCGACCTTGTCATTGTAAACAGCATCCTGAGAAGACATGAGTACATTTAGATTCTGGAGAACCACATCAGTCCAAAGAAAACCTTGTGCTTTCGCAGCACTGGAACTTCCTACAAAACAATGATGTGAAACATACATCAAAAATTGTCAAGGAATGGTTAACAGAAAACAATATGATGCAGAGCGAGAATCCAGACTGGAATCCCCTCAAGGATCTGAGGAGAGTAGTCCAGAAGACTAGAATGATATCTGAATGATTAGTTTTAATTTAGAAACCAAAATGTAGTCTAAACATTTGTCACACCAAAGTACCCTGTTTGGCAGATGTAACAGATGAACACACTCATGGCATTCTTCATACGATGGATATAAAGCATTCTTCAGAAAGTTCTTCCTAACTCTGTTGCAGAAGTTCCCATAAATGTGTGGCACTTGCAGGTTGCTTTGCTTTCACTCTTCTGACCAGCTCCATGGGGTTTAATTCTGGAGACTGGCCTGCCACTCCATATTTTCAAGCTCATCGTCTTGTTCTTTTTTTTTTTCCTAAGGTACACCCGCTATCAAAAGTTTTGAGACAGGTTCTAATTTATTTGAATGAGAAAGTGTCTCAAAACTTTTGACAGGGGGTGTAGTTCTGGCATAGGGTTAGGGTTAGGGTGAGATCTATGTTTTGGGTCATAATCTTGCTGTAGGATGAACCCCTGACTGACGAGGAACATACCAGAAGATACTGCATGGAGCTGAACTTAGGTTCAGGGTTCTTCTCACTCTGTAGAAGTCCTCAAACCTGGATCTAGTAAAACAGCCCCAAACCATCACACTTCCTCCATGTTGGACAGTTAATGTCACACACTGAGGTACCATCCTTGCTACTACTTGATGGTGTACAAAAATCCTGCTTGATGAACCAAAGATTTATTTTGATCCATCAGTCCGTAATCCCTCCCTCCAGTCTTCAGTAGTCCATTGATGATGTTTCATGACCCAGGCAAGACTCTTTTTCTTCTTCTGACATCTTAATAATAGCATTGTTGCTGTTTTGTCGACCTGTCAAACCTGCCACTCCAAGTCTTCTCTTCACAGTTAAACTGAGACTTCTTACTACGACCACTATTAAGCTGTGCTTGAAGCTGTTGTCCTGTGAGCTCCTATCACCAAGCTGTTGACTCTCAGAAACTTGTCTTCTGACTCTATTGTGGCTTTGGGTCTTCCAGATCTCTTCCTGTCAGAGTTCCCTTTTGATGGTGTAGAAAACTGTACTCACTGACACCTTGACTTTCTTCACAATTTCTCTGTAGGAAAGACCTACATTTTTAAGTGTTATGATGGTCTGTCTCTCTTCTATTGTTAATTGCCTTTTCCTCTTCATTGTAATAGCAACACACTACTATCTGCAGTACAATACTGTTCAAGTAATGCCACGGTGCTACTTTTATGCAGACAGACGGGATTCTAATTAATCAAGAAAAGTTGAGACACCTGTAGGATTTGGTAGCACCAACTTTCAAGGCTTGGTCAACCTCCATTTCTGCCGAACAGCTTCAAGTTGCTAACCAATTTTTTGTTTCCTGAAAAAGGCCTTTTAGTATAATTCTGAAATGTACATTATTTTTCAGTTTTGGATAGCCTTACCTTTTTATCCTCTGACAGTTCACCATTTACCTTTGTACCATTTCAAGCTACTTGTTGGACTTGATTTCAGTAAAGAAAAACAGGAAAAATTGAGTTGTACCAAAACTTTTGTATGGTAGTGTATATTGTTATTGTATATATTTTGCACTTTTTTTGTTCTTTCAAACCACAGGCGTATACTGGTGCTCCACCTACTGATGAAAAAGAGAAAATCATTTGGGTTCGATTTGAGAAAGCCGATATCAATGGTAAGTTTTGTTAATGGCAAAGCATTGATAAGCCGCAGTCATCTGCTGTGAATAGTCATCCATGTTTAAAAGCCTTTTCAAAAGCTCCACTATATTTAATAAGACTCTAGAAGCTGACAGTATTACGGCACTCTGATCTTTCTAATTAGTGTCCTGTCCTCAGTAAATTTAATGCTTAGTTAAGCCAGTTTTTAAAACTTCTGAACTTACTTGTCTGGTCTGAACTTACTTGCCTGACAATCACAAGATAATAATTTTAAGTTGATTTCTGGCTCCTTTGGAATGCATCTTTCATGCTGACGAAACTTAAAAACACAGTGTAATAGTCTTGAGTTGTATGTGGAATGAAAAAAAGTGGAATGAAATTAGGATGTTGGTCAAACGGGCACAAAGCTTCTTGAATGAAAGTTATTTTGATTGAGTAGAGATCCAAAAAATTAGCCTAGCCACGCTACACCCATGTTTCTGACGGCACAAGGGTCTAGGGAAGCTCGACAGGGAGGGAGGGAGGCGGGCTAAAAGGTTGTCTATCAAATCCCTCTGCAGCAATTGGGTAGGTATACAACCAATCAACGCAACGAATAGGCTGACGTAGTTCCTAGAGCACTGGCGGATTGTGGCTAAGTCCCGTTAGCTTCCCAACCAGCGGAGCCGCGGAGCCAACTGGTGTATTAAGGATTTGCCATATCCTGTCGGCATAAGTCCCAATACGTCTTTCTTCTCAATGAAACACTTCAGTGCCGTCCTTTGTTTATCTTTCAAGCTGAATTTTAGCTTCAAATCTTTAAGGGCTGTGACCAAAGCCGAGTTGAAAGATAACTGTTTATTGTGCGCCGGTTGTTTCTGTCAGAATCGTTGCGCCTCTGTCGTCACTTCGTTACGCCCGCCTTCTGACTCTACACTTCATGGTGATTGGTCCGGCCAGTTTTAGGAGCATCCAGCCTCGAGCCTTATGGAGGGTAACTAGACCCACCCTGGCAGAGAATTAAATTCGTTGCCGTGGGTTGTCTAGCGCGGCTAGGCTACCAAAAAATGGTTGTTGACGTTAATTGAGAAAGCATCCAGAGAAGACTTTGACACCGAATAGATATATGGATCAAATAGAAGGCAAAAAAAAAAAAAATCAATAATAATAATGTACAGGGAGATTAAGTAAGGACTATAGAAAACTTGGGAAGTAATGCAACAAATCCCAATGTAAGTCTGTTTTGGGGTTGAACACATGATGGTTCCTCTTCTGCTTCATATATGTTCTGTTGGTCATAGTGATAGATGGTCAAACATGTACTCTCATTAAGCTTTACCGTGTCACTTTCTGTTTGCATAGACACGGCCCGCAACCCAGAGTTTATGGAGATGCACAGTGGCACCACGGACCCTCCCCTCTGCCTCATGATTGGCTACACTGATGGGATGCAGATCTGGAGCGTATCTGTAAGTCTTACAACAATAAGGCATGTAGGGCTTGTTGTGCTATGCTTTCTTCCTCCATGAGTATAAAAGGGTCTGCTGGGGTCGATGCAAAGTTTCTTAGTGGATACTGGACCAGAAAAGCATTTGAAGAGCTCATCAGCAAGAATTTTGTGTAGAACAAGAACTTTTTCCTTTGAGACTTATGTTTGAAAGTAACTAGAAGACTTCTCTTACATAAAGGTAAAATAGTTGTTACTTGCATTTACGGTTGCAGAGCGACAGTATGTTTGTCTAGTTTGAGAAACCCTAAACACATGAATGGTAAAAGTGACGTCATTTGTTCTGGAAGAATGACGATGTGAATATCTGAAATGTTCTCTTTGACTATGAAGAACTGAATTCTGATATCTGCAGTGCATATCTAGTTCAGCTATTAAGGCAATAGAAATACATAAACGACAGTCATCTGCACATGTCCACAGCATGTCCTCCAAGCAGACTTTAAGTGCACTAGAAAGCAGTATAATAACAACAAGTAAACATTCCTGGTGTCCATAGCAGTCTGTCACAGTTTGTGCGTGCTTATCAGAAGCCCCTACAACTGTAGCACCATATATTTCTTACCTGGTCCTTTTGTGTCATATGTTCTTATAACTACTCTAAAATTTGATGAATAAATTTGATAAAACAGATATAATATCAGAAACAGAAGCAATCCGCTCACTGTAGAGCAGTATTTTCCCATGATGAGTGTCAACAGTATGTCCTTACTGGGTTCAAAAGTCAGTCTGGTCAAATCAGCTGCTGACTCTGCACTTGCTAGGACGTGTCCACTGTCCCATCAAGTGTGGAAGCAAACAAACAAAATATGTAGACATTGAATGACCTAGTTTATTAGTCAGGCTCACCCTACTGACTGAAGACTAGAGCAACTAAAAACCCAAATCAAGAATCTGTGCCAAGAAAGAACTCGACTCCACAACACATTCTAATAAAAGTTTCAGATTAGTACACACCTACTACAATTTAGTAATTCTAAAATAATAAAAATAATTCTTCAGTTACCCATCAGTGTATAGTAATGTCCTTTTATGGTGGCTGTCTCTAAAAGACCTTTCTGCAGTGACTGTTTTCTGTTAGAGAGCACTAATGAATGCAGTGATGATCAACGCACTGACTGAGATGTGCATAGCACCCTTCACGTCCTTTACATGACTGACAATCTCATAATACAGTCCTACATATGAGACAGTCAGATAATTGCAAACACCCGCAGGAAATAGAAATGAATTATTTAAAATACTTAAGTAGATCAAAACAAGCAATTTAGCAAATGACCTTAACAATAAAATAGGTAAATTTAAATTTCTGAAATACTCTGGTAAAGCAAAAAATAAATGCTGAAATATGCTGACATGGAGTCCCTAGAACTAATCCTGATCTTCTAATCATAACATATTTACTGTCGTCTCTGTTTCGACTGTTCTTTGTTGAGCAATACTGCTCTTTTTCCATTAGGTGGCAGCATTGACCATGTTATGGCTGGTATTTGACTCAAGCAATTGCATTTAACTTCTTCTCAGGACTGTGCATTGTTGAGCATATTTCTGAAAAAAGGGTGACTCGAAAGCAAGACAGAGGAGTACAAATACAAACAGTATTTGAAATTTACAGCTACAAGTACAGCCAATCAAATAGTTGCTTTTCAAATGTGGCTGAATGTCAATGACAAAACATGATTCCAAAGACAAGTTCAACATCAAAATGTGCCAGAGTGCTCCTTTAGTCTATTCTTTTGGCTTCTGTGTTTTTTTGGGGGTTTAAATGGCCTTTTTCAGTGTGTAGTAGTAGTTGTTAGATTCATGGTTGACTTGTCATTTACTGTAAGTGTGAATCTCCAGTACAGTAGCTATACCGAGTGGCTGCTGCTGAAATTAACATTAAATCTGAGTACATCACTTTACTAAAAATATGCTCACGTATTCACCAAGTATATGTGGACTTTGTAAACTTATGTCTCTTAGCAACTCCTGTACACATACAGGCAAACATATTTCCTGACATGGATTATATACATGCCAACTTTTTGGATAATTCCTAGCAATTCTGTCCAATAATATTTATGATATAGCAGTATTCATCATTATTTTTGACAATGAAATATTTTAATTATTTACATTGCTGTTGGATTGGATTAAACATGGATTAAGCAGTCTATTTGACAAAGTATACATAATTTCCATTGTACTACACAGTGTGTGTTATATTTTCAGTTCCAACTTACTGCTGATGTGTAATCACTGTAATGTGAAATGTAACCAAAACATGGAAACCTTTTGATGAGCTGGGATTTAATAAGAGGGCTGATTTGGGTTAACATGACCTTTGCTATTCACAGGTCAGATGTGCACCATAAAGACAGAAAAAAACACACACACACACATTAACCTTTACAAGCTGCATGTTTGATTTTTTTGCTGTAGACAATGTTCTTATGACTGAGCCAATGTTATACGTCAGAACCTTTATCAAGCAACATGGACATGCTATATAGTGTAGAAAACTGACTTCTTTAAAGTCAGCCTTGGAAAATCATTAGAAGATTTTGTCAGCTCTGTAACTTAACAAATTATCCACAACACAGTGAAGGCTTCGCTCTCTGAGTATCGCCTTTCATGTAGAGGCTGTCACTAAAACATGCAAACTTCACATACATCCTGTGAGATCTAAACACACCAAAGTCCTTAATCAGTCTCTTTATAAACATCTACAGGCCGCGGGTAGAAGGACACTCTTTTACTTTAGCCAGGATCACACACATTGGCCACTGTGATGTGGCAACTCCTGTGCTGCCAGCAGATTTTCTTTAGCTGCTATTATGGAGCAGTGGAGGATTACAGCTGTTTTAGCCACACTACACACAACCAGTAAAAATATAAGCTTTGTGCGCTTCCCTTGCCTTTAGTTTCATTTGTCACCAATTCTGATGCTCACAGTCCAGCCTGGCCTATTATCACACGCTGTCCTTCCTCATTGTTTTCCTTTGAGTTTTCAAAGTTTATGGGATGTTTCTGGGTTGTGTTTTTTCGCAGGGTTTTAAGTAAGCACTGAAGGTGCCTTGGTCTCTTGCTCTTGAGTGGCTGTGAAGTGTTTGTGACAGTTGCTAAGCCAACACCCTCTGTAATGGCCCAGCAGAGTACGAACATACACGTGTACACACACACTTTCACACACTCAGGGGATGGGGACTAGGACTAGTTGTATGGATGCTGACAGAGGTGTTTAGGTGATGTAGATTACTGTCACCTCACAATGGTGAGGTGTCATCCATCGCTGCCTGATAAGAGGCAGACTGTTGTGGACTAATTGTCTGTCTGTATACGTGTTGAGATGAAATGGTTGGAAGGAAGATGTCTATGCAAGTGTCAGTGGATGTGTGGGGAGCTAGGAGCTGTGTTACAAAAAAGTCAAAGTCTGTAATCCTGTCTTAAATTAGAGATGAAATAATAAACAATAGGAAGTTGGAATCGAATTGAAATACAAGTTAGACAGGAGAATAATGAATTTCTATTTAGCTGCAATAGCTTTATAGGTTTGTTTATATTAGCAGTACATTTCAGAGAAGGTCTTTGTTTTTTGTTTTTTAAAAGTTATTTTTCAGCCTTTTTCGGCTTTATTGACAGGACAGCAGTGAGAGAGAGACAGGAAAGTAGGGAGAAGAATGCAGGAAGGACTTGCAGGAAAGGGCCATGGGCTGGATTAGAACCTATGGTTGCTGGGTCTGGACTATCACTAACAGCTGACACAGCTAACAAACAAACAAAACATACAAATAAAATAGCCTAGACTACTTGAGGATTTCAGCACTCAATAGTATGAATTTTTGTTGTGGAAAATGTTCTAATGATGTAGCATTTCATTGATGTACAGTATGGTACTCCATATTATTTCTTGGATTTCCACTACCAATGAAAAAACACAAAATGATGTGAAGTGTCCTAGACATGTCCTAGATGCTCTACACTGCTGTTCTAGTTCAGTATTATCTGCAGCTGTCATCGGGTCAAATGACTGTGTGATTATGTGAATTCATTCTGTGTTCTCACATGAAAAGACATGAAAATCAATAAATTCAGTTTGTTTTGCTGCTGAACATCCTCAGTAATGCTGCACCACTTGATGCTTGTGTCCTCTTACCGTTTAGTGGTGGATGTAATGGAAGGCCTTCAACGAGCACCTGTGACTGTGTGATCCCTGAAGCACCTGCTCCATCCAAACCTCCAATATGTCTAACACTGTGTTAGTGTATTCACTTGTGAATATGGCCCAGATATCTGTTCACAGCTTATGGCATTACATTTGAGAGATTAAAACAGAAGAGCAGACACTGTGATTCCACTAAAAAAAAAAAAAAAAAAGAAAAAAAATCCGAGCCACAAATGAAATGAATATAATGAATAACTGTATTCAGGGAAAGCAACTTTGAAAAAGCAATTTGGCATATTGCATACCCGGGGCCACTAATGTAATGCTGGAAATGTTGTTGATGGCAGTGGATGTCACACAGAGCCATGTAAGGCGAGGATGAGCGGCAGCGTAATGCACAATAACCCAGCGCATTAACCTCCAGCCCTCCCTCTTCTCATTTTAATCCTGCAAATTCCATTATTCTCCCTTGCATGTCCATTTGCCTGTATAGGAATCCTACCCTGCTGCCAGCCTCCCTTTATTCCTGCTATCACTGTTCGTATAACCTGCTTGTGCCTCCGGTGTTTATCTACTACTGCTGGGTCTCAAGCACTTTGAATAAAAACATAGCTCCAAATCCGCCACTTTGAAAAGGGTACTAATTGCACAAAAGAGCGATCATCCCCTCAGATGGGTTTAAAGACTTAAAACAAACAGATTAAAGCACTAGTAAAGTGATAATGCAGGGTTCACTGTAATTTAACGCATAAAGGAATAACAAAAGTGGGGCATTCTGCGCTTAGAACAATGTGCCATTACACACGCCAGACACTGGCAAGAGCCACACTGGCCATTGACCTAATATACTTGCATCCCATATGAACACACACACAGTCACACACCCATTAAAGTGCTTTACAATGTGGTTGTATTTCCTCTGTAATGAAGACCAATAATGCAGAAAAGTTTCAAATCCGCTGTAATTGTGCAACCTTTAGTGTTTATCTCTAAATGTAATTTCCCGTCTGTGCAGATGTCCTGGTATGCACTTGTTTGATCAGTGAGACTGAATGATGAACAAAAGTTTGGAGGAACCACAAAGACACTTGTCCTTGCCTTTGCATTGAACATCTATCGCAAAACAAGCAAACTCTTGCTACTAGATATGCATTTTTTTTCTCTAATGTATAGTAGTGTGCTTTACTAAAAATATATGACTACTTTACAGGTTGAACTCACTGAAACTTTAGACTAAAATTACTTCTCAGAAATGGTTTAAGCATGTTTTTATTTATTTAATTAATAGGGATTTGTAATTCTGGGAGGAAAATACATCTTTTTTTATTTGTAGCATTTTGTTGATCTCATAGCAGTCTTACTACTCAAATGCATGGGTCGTTTTTCAAACAGTATTGCACACCTTTGACTTTATAAAAGTATGATTTTGGTTTAACCATATACTAAAATCATACTGCTTGTAACCTTTTGAGAGCAAAGTCAAAACAATGTATTGTTGTCATTAGAGTAATGTCACATTAATTTAGAGATGCCTGAAAAATGTTTTTTTTTTTTTAATTCATGACTAAAAGTCATTGTAGGACGATTACATGTTTATCTTGCACACTACCCCACTGCATCTCTTCTCCTAGAGTGACATCTGTCAAAGTCAAATTACTCACTATACATGACGGTACTCAGTTTTGTTGTATAGACCAGTGGTTCTCAACCCTGTTCCTCAGGACCCACTGTCCTGCATGTTTTAGATGCTTCCCTGCTCCAACACACCTGACTCAAATGATCAGCTCATCATCAGGCTTCTGCAGAGGCTTGATGACGAGCTGATCATTTGAATCAGGTGTGTTGGAGCAGGAAACATCTAAAACATGCAGGACAGTGTGTCCTGAGGAACAGGGTTGAGAACCACTGGTATAGACTGCATGGACAGACGAGACATCTCCTGCATTTTTGTGGGAATTTATCAGCTGAAGCAGTTCTGATGACATTCTTGAAGACTTTCTGAGCCTCCCTGCTGTTGCCAGTCATGGCACCTCTTTCCCTTCTGCAGTCATGACCACACCTGTTGAAAGCCAGCATTTTCCAGGAGTGTGCATTTGTTAGATCTTCTAGTTTTACATGTTGAACATTGTCCTAGAAAATTACTTGCGTACTTAGAAAAACTAGGGAGAGGCAGCTGAGGCTAGTCTGAGGTTCTCTCGTCAGTCCAAACTTCTCTTTCGATGGTAATTGAATGTATTTTGACTGTTGTCATTTTTATGCACTGGTTTTGTTTTAAACTGATGAATGTCTAATTTCTCATCAGTAGCCTCAGCTACATCTTCATCTGCAGAGCTGTTGTCATCAAAACCTCCAGTATTAAAGAAAATACTGCTCTGGATTTAATGCGTAACCAGTTAAAGCGCCACCATGTTTCTCTGAGAATAAACTAGACAGACACACTTCTGTGTCATTGTGTCAGGATTCAGCAGTTGAAGTGATGAGCTGCTGCTACCATCATGAGGCCGAACTGGAAATTACAACATTGCGTTCATAATTTCCATCCAACACAGTGTTATATTGGAACATTGTTAGACAGTTTGTTTGAGGAGTGCTAGAATTTCTTGTTTTATTGTAAATACTGGATAACCATGTTTTTAATTGTAGAATGCAAATGTCAGACAGGCTGCTAACAGCAACAGAACTAACAAAAACATGTGAAGTATATATTATAGTAAAGGTGTCTATCACAAGAAAGTAGCAGGCTTATTTTGTACATACCTAGCTTTGTACTGTAATAAACAATTATTTACATGAGGTTAAAAGCTGAATATTGTCATTCTTATAGCAGTATTAGATATTGTATTAAGGGTGCAGTATAGCCACAACATTTGTGTTCAGTGTGGCTACAGAGACAGATGTAGCTAAATGCTGTGCCATTTACTTTTTACCTTGACAGCAAAATGAGCTTGGAGTGTTTAATGAACATTTTGGGAAAGGAGCAAATATACAACTGAAGTACGAAGATGAAGAGTGGGTAAAGCCAAAAGACAATTCACATCGTATCCAGAATGTGCAGAACATGACAGACATCATCTAACATTTCGTCCGTGGAGAGAATAAAGGTTAATAGTTTGAAACGTTCAGTTAGGCTTCTGATCTCTTCTGTCCATGGAATCAAAACTAGAAGATAATCTTGGATTTTCAGATTGACTGGAAACACTGGCCAGTGTGTTATTTACGCTTATAGTCAGACTGAGATGGAGACATCATGGGCTGCTGCCCAGTTGGCGTAAGCCCGTATCCTCAACCTTTCCTTGTTGGCTCTGTCATACTAAGTGGAGTCAGCTCATTTGCATTGCAACGCCACTGGGCCTTCTATTCTGCGCTTGGTAGATTTTACTTTGTGGTTTGGCTGGAACTTCAACCACCAGACCGCCATGTTAATGCTGCCCATCCTCCCTCCCTGTCTCACCCTCTGGAAAACTAGCTTCACATAGTCAGAAAAGATTGTTGTTCTTACTGTGTGAACCAATAATCATTTGTCTTTGTGCTTCTATTTTTCTCCAATAGTCTCCTAAGGCTTTTGACCTCTGTGGTTATTTTAATATTTGTACAGGAAATTATTTATTAAGACCAAATAAAACTGGTCTTTAAGTTTGCAAACACACTTTGTAAAGGACTGTTGGGCAGAACTTTAACTTATCTTTAACTCTAAACATTTTTTTTCAGCTGGCAGGGGAAGCCCAAGAGCTGTTCTCGGTGCGTCATGGTCCAGTGCGAGCTGCTCGCATTCTGCCAGCCCCACATATCAGTGAGTATCTTCAGTACCTTTACATTAACACAGTATTGAATTGACCTGCATTGAAGCACATGCTGCATATTCAAATTTTAAACAAGGTTTTGATCATGTTTATGTCATAATGATGATAGAATAGTAATATTGTTGAGTTGTTAATAAAGACTTATAGTATATCTTGAAGGTGAGTCTTCCAGTGGCATTTATAGTGTTCAAAAGTCACTGGTTGCATTATCCTTTAAAATGTATTTTATTTACCTTTTCAAAATTAGATTAGATGATGGGTATCACACACATGGGTTAGCGCAGCTTAGTTAAAACAACTGACTTTGTGTAAAACATCTGACCACCAACACCTCAGTTTGGAGTTATTTCTCTATTGTAAAAGATCTTCAGTTACACAAATAATTCTTGCATTAATATTATTTACATTAAAAGTAACATTTTATTGCATTTTTAAAAAAGAATGGTTTGACAATATTGTGTCAAAGTCAAAATTAAGGACATAAGAGCAAACCACACAAAAATCTGGCCTGAAGTCAGATGCTACAACTCATTCATCTAGAAGCCAGAGGTCTTTAGCTGCTCAGTTGAGGACTGGTACTCTTCCTCTGGCCACTGAGGTTTGTTAATCAAAAAAACATTCAGGAGGGAAACGGAGTGTAAGCTGTGTGATCTAGGGAAAGGGGAAAGTGTGCCTCATTTTATTCTATTACTGTACAAATTTTGATTCAAGCGAGAGCTTTGACATACTTTAGTCTGTCAGTGTTATAAATATCTTAGTCTTTTAAGATTCAAGACAAACTATTGAACTGTTCCTTCAAGGGCCACATATCCGCATCTGTTTCAAATGGAACTGTAACCAACTGTGCAGCTCCAAGACAGCATCACAAGACCATTACCATGGACGAGACAGAAGCTCAGCTGTTTTCGCCTTGTCTCGCCACATGAACTGCCACTCTCAAATGCTCCCTTAGCTTTATTTTTAACACAAGATTTATCTCCCCGGCTCACATGTGGTAGGGATATGGAGGAAGTACCTGTATGTGCTTTTAGACATATTTTCTTTCTAAGTTCCCTGAAGTGTTGTTTCAGCATAATTTTGAAATATTCTCAGGGAAAACTCTACTTTGGTTAACTTGATTTTAGCATCCAAGGTCAACACTAGAAATTAAATTTTGTATGGCACATCCTAATGCAGTTTTGGGTTGTGGGCATTTTAAGTGGTGCTATATCATTAAAATTAAAGAGTGCTCCTTGCTGCTTCATCCTGATGTTGAAGTCAATCTACGATTACTCTTGGCCTGCTCTCAACCTCTGAGCCTCTGAAGTTCGTGCTTCTTTGCTGCCAAAGCTCTTCTGGAAACCTCACTGTGCCTTCACTGTTCTGCTAGTGATCTCCCCAACTCCTCTGAGTCTAAATATTCTCCTTAAGATTCTTTGATAATTTGGTTAGGGAGATGTGCATGTTATGAAAATACATTTGTTAAACTAACCTAAATTCTGTCTTCCACCAGATCTTTTCTTCTCCATACTCAATCTAGTGCTGTCTTGTGTCATTTTAGATACCCAAAGCATTAAAAATGCGTCAAACCTTTAGACCTAGGGCTATCTTGAATGAGTTGGGGCTTCTTTGTGGCTTTCATTCTTAAGTAGAAATGAACAGCTTTGCAGGAAGACACCCAAAATAGAAACAGAAAGAGATCAAAGTTCTTTAATTAATAAACAATAATATAATTCTCTGTAATTTGTGACAGGATTGCATAGTGACATTATGCAGTTAATATTATTGGGCCAAAAAAATGAGGAAAATTGATAGAAACTGCAAAAATACAAATACACCAAATTAATGAGTATGTTTGGCTGATTTGATAATATGTGATGGTGCTATGGTTTAGCAAAAATTGTGTGCTCTACATTAACTCCCTCCTCACCATCATCAACCAATATATTTGAGAAAATGTGTTAAGAAGTCATCACTGTGTAGGGGAACTGATAATTAAAAAATTGGGTGCACCTAAAGTATATGGTGCTGCACTCAAAACCAATATAAATACTAAGTGTGGGGCCCTGATTGCATTTCCGGTGTTAACTATGTAACAGCTCAGCTGCAGCACATTTAACAGAATGTAACTATAGCTACACATTTCACTGAGGTTGGTTAGATGTTATTATGCTAATCACTTGTCGACACCAGTAACGCCTTGCTGTCTTCTCCTGATAAATAACTACACTGCAAGTTTGTTTAGTTTGTCTCTCGTCCGCTATAGTGGAACCGGCACTCTGGCAGCCTGGCTGCACTATCAGCCAAACTCAGCCAAAGCACAAGACAGGGATCCACCCTTCCATCTAGCTGAGACAAAAAAGAACATTTCTGAATATCTCGCCCATTTTTCACATAACAATGAAGTTAATAACAGTACATTTTAAAACACACAAACATTATTGACTTCATATCTGACTTCAGAAAGGACTGACTAAAAGTGATTTCAGTTGTACTTTAAAACTATCTTCAAATGGAAATTAAAAGAAATTAACAATACTGACATATTAATGATAGCTTTGTGGCAGGATAACTACAGAAAATGTTCATTTTGTTAACCAGTGCTTCCAAATTAACAAAAAAAGTTGCAAATGTTTTAATAAAAATGGTTAGTGTGTGTCAGTACGACAACTGATTGATATCTGGCAGACCTTTTCATTGATCCAGTTGCACCCATCTGTGTAGGAATGTCTGATTGTTTTGTGAGATTAGTAACCTTGTGTAATTCGTGCTTAGATCCTGCTAACTTCACTCTGAGAAGTCTAATCAGACACAACAAGCAGAAACACCTGTGTGTGTAGAAAGCCTTTAATTAATATGCATAAACATGCACTGTATCTTGGTGTCTTATGTGACCAACAAACACTTAAATGTCTAGCTTGTAGCCTCACCAAGTGATGTGATAGAACCATACAAATGTTACGCAAACACGATTAGACAATGTAGCTTCTTAAATGTGCATTGTCCTCGTGATGGGCTTGGCACCTGGCCTTTGCCATGAGAAGGATGGATTAGGCACAAAGCGGTGCAACAGTTGGAAAATATCATCTGAAATGTGTAAAGCAGTTGGACGCCAGACATTACGCTTGTGGAAAATCATTGTAATTGGGTAGTCATTTCTTCAGTAACACTTTAAAGAGGAAAGATACCCTTAATTTTTGCAGAATTTCACAGTTTTCCCCCTGAAAAGAATACGGTTGATCCTGATGTGATCTGTTCTAGTCTATTTTTTGTAGTTACATGTGTTTTGAGTTGCCATTGTGTTTGATACATTGTTGATTCCCTCTGGCACCAATGAAAATTATAGGACCAGATGAATACAGTTATGTTTGAGAATGAACATGTTATGAATTGAATGTTGCCTTAGAAAAATAACAGCATTTACTGTTATGTTTAGTAATCTCAACCAAATGTTCAGTAGTCTGGAAACACCCAAAAGCTAACTTTAGAATACATATGAATTTACATGACAACTGCTTACTTTCAAGCTGTTTCATATGAGTCAATCTATCAAAAACACTGATGAATTTAATTGAATTTGTATTGTGAAATAGTCACAGTGATGGCAAGTAAACGTTTCCTTGGTTCCACTGGAAAGTTGAATGCTCTATGAATACCAGGGTCTGTATCCTCGGAGGCATGGTGCAAATGGTTTAGTTGTTCCACTGATTAGACCTTTTCCAGATATGCAGTTTGAATTTCATCTCTGCAGGTGTCAGTCAGTGCTGCGAAAGCTGGCTTGTGGCATTTTTTTCGGTGAGAAAATCGCCTTTTTGTTCTCTGGCCATGTTCCGGTCTTTTGGCAGATTTGAACAACACACAATGGCAGCATTTGAAGCGCGCTGGAAGTGGATGAAAGCAAACCACAGTAATAAGAAGCAGCAGATAGCCCCGACACATGAGGGGAGTAATTCTCTCAGCAGAAAATAAATATGAATTGTACTACTGGAGGGAAGGACACTGATTGCAATCTGCTAGGGCGCAAACAGTGTCGCACTGTGACGAGCCATTAAAAGGCCAATTGTCTGGGATGGGAGGCTGTGGGTGGGCAGACGTAGAAAGACCCGAAAATAGGTGTCGATTCTAATAAGGCAGGGTTCCTCTTTCCTAGAATAGAGAAGGAAGTACTGGTTTTCCAAAGAGAGTAAATGCGTTTATCCACATCCTCTCTAGAGTTTACAACCTATAATCTTCCGTTGTCTTGGAAAATGAGTCAGTGTATTCCCTGACTGGTAACAGCTGAGCACTGAGGAAATATGAATATATATGACAAATATGTACTGCGGGTCTTTGTGCTCTTTTGCCATGGATGTCAATTTGTATGTCTTCACACAGTAGAGTCACATTTGGGATGCCTCCGTTCTGTAGATGTAATTCTATGAAGTTTTATGAAGTTGTCTGTCGTGTTTCAGGAAATGTTACAATTTTATCTAAACACGACCTATCCTTACTGTAACGTTTCACCATGCAGTCCACAGGAAAGTCAGCAATACTTGCTTCAGTTACTGTCTTTAGAGTAGTAATCAAATGAAAGTCTTTCTATTCATCAAATGTTTCATTTTTTTCCAGAAAGTTTATTTTGGTAAATGTACCATTTCACTAAGTCTCAGAAAGGCATATTTATGATGCAGCTCAATATCTTGACAGGGAATGATGTCTGATGGCAGAAACATGAAAGAAAAAAGGACTCTGTAGGGAGTGTTAAAGGCTGGTAGGCAAGCCACTTTTGCTCTCACGCCATACCACAGGAACTTGGGCTGATTACTGTCAAGCCTCAAATTACAGCCCTCTAAAGGGTAACATCTTCTTCAATCTAAGCACCCCCATCCCCTCAATCCCCTGATCCTCTGTCTGACTTTAAAAATAAGACAATTAGGGAAAACATGGGATCAGTCCACCTAATGCAACATGTTTTCTCTACATTTTTTTAATATGCCCGTTGGGCTTATACGATGTTGTAATTCCAGCCTTGAACACAAAAAATAAACAAGGAGATTGGCTGAAAATCTTACTCGCTTTTGTAACATTCACAAGTTTTCATAAGCCTATTTCTATTCTGTGAATTATATGTATTTTTTTTCATTTTTTTTCCCTTGAAATTTCTGTTTAAACATTTGAGCAGTAGTAGATTAGATGAACAATAGAACACAAAAGTCTTTACAATATGTGGATTCCCCATTTTGAATGGCGTGGACAGTGGTGGATTTGGGAGAAAAATCTTCATTCGTCAGAAATGTTTTTTGACCATAATTGGATTATAGGGCAACAGTAGTAATGAAATCAGCACGTTTCCTGTCATGGTAACAGGCTGACTCATGAATGAGGGTGGGCAGCACTAAAGGCCTCACATGTTTGCTAAAGAATGTCCCTCTTTGTTGTGTGCAGATCATTCTGTTTCTCATCTGCCTCTTCCTCTGACTCCTCTTCCTCCTCAGGTCCTCAAAAGATGGATAGTTTTGCTGACAAGAGGCCTTTGCTTGGGGTCTGCAAGAGCACCGGGTCGTCTGGGTGAGTTTATGTATCATAATAAAACAGACATCGCTCCCTCTCTCAGCAAATATCTTTACATGTTTTTAATTACTCCTGTCCTTTCTAGTGAAGGTCAGCTATCATAAAATACAATTTACAACAGTTAGTCACAGCATTGAAACTGCTGGCCCTGCCACACCACAGAAACTGCTTCGGAATGGCTCCAGGAAACTGACCAAGAAATCAAAGTGTTGACCTGGCCTCCAAAAGGCCTAAAACCCAATCTGACTGAGCATACGCATGATAACCAGAATTAGCCAAATCCACGATGGAGTCTTTGCCTGCACCTAGAACTTGCAACCTAAAGGATCCACTGACAGTGTCATAGTGCCAGACATCAAAAGACATCACCAGAGATCCTGAACCGGTGCATTAATGGGTCACAACTATGACTGCATGATATCAGTGCAATGCAATGTTCTCCTTTCTGTAGCTGAAATTTTTCCCAACAACTAATGCTTTTGCATTTTTTTGCAACCAAATCCTACTTGTGGGCTCTGTTCTGTTCCTCGCTGAGTTTGCTGTGTACATAAAGGCTCGTTAATATGGTTAATATCAACTTCAAGAACCCTGAAATCAGAGTAAGCAATGTTCTCTTAAAGAAGATTTCTCTTGCAGTCATTGAAAATGAGAATGATGCACTTCATGCGATGTGACTATTGCGCAAGTGTAAATCGCAGTGTCGATGCTGACACAATGTGTTGTACAGCTCTAGTCAAAAGTGTTGTAGCAGCAAGAGAAGGAACTACACAATATCGTGCAGGTGGTTTTTATATTCATGGACGTCATGGGTTACATTTTCAGTTAAACTTGAGCCTTTTTACATAGAATTACTTCAAAACCCCTACAACCAGCTTGTATCGCAGCTGCTGCATCATTATGCTTCCATTATAACCAGTTAGAGGGACTACACTATGCATGGCAGCAGCTTGCAAGCCGTGTGCAAGCACAGTGGAATTTTGGGTTCCAAATGTAGAAAAAAGACACAACTGATTATGTATGGTAATGATTATCAGTTAATTTTTTGTTGCAGTTAGTAATTTAATCAATACAGAATATTTATCAATAAGGCAAAAGATCAACAACATCCATGTCAAAAGAAGTATTGTAAGTTTGCTGTAAATACCTGGTGGCACTACATCTTACTGTTTATTAAAATGGAAGACTACAGCCACTCGAGGTGGTCACTTGGACTTCAAGCAGTTTTGTGATGATGGTGGCCCAAAGCTAAGTGGTTTGTGTAACAAAGCCATTCATGTGACAAATGTCACATGCCCTACTTCTATCACTGCATGAAAAACTGCCCAGTATTCTTCATTCAGTTGACAATTTATTGAGTTCAAAATTTGCAATTTGTACATAAAATTCCAACTTTGTATCAAACAGGGATTCTTCATTGAAATCTTGATCACCTCATTGGTATTTACTTGCCAGTACCAGCTGATGTCTGCTTTGTATCTCTATTGCTTACAGAGTGTACTGTAGTCTGAAGATGTTTACTTCCCAGTATTACACAACCTCGCTAAAATTGTTTACAACACTGTGTTGAGAACAAAAAAACAGAACAAGACACAGCCGTTCCAAAATAAAAGCTCACCGCCTTGGCTTGCTAAAACCCTTCGCTGTACATGCACTGCAGGTGTCCACATATGCATGTTTAAAAAAAACAAAACAATATATTTGGTGAAGGTGGTATAATTCCTTCCTAAGGTCTCACAACATAAAGCTGAAGACATACAACGTACCTGACTTTAGTTGTACCCATGACTTTCACAACAATTGCTTTGTGTCTCGTATGATTGTTGAATTTTGAAATCTCATTCATTCAATCTCCTGGTCTCTGTTAGCTGTGAAAAAAGATCAGAACCAAAGAATATTATAAGCTGAGTACATACAGGCAGTATTGCAGGTGGCAGTGCAGTAAATCTAAAATTGGTCCAGCTATGTGAATTAATATCATAATTTGGCATATGTGCTCTTTTCCAGTGGGGGAGCTCTGGTTGAAAGTACACTAAGCAGAAGAAGGGAAACTAAAGCAATCTCTCCATGCTGATGTGTTGACCATCCTAATGGCATTTCTTTTAACAGGATAGAAGGGAGTGGAAGATTTTTTTTACTGTTTGCAGTGTTATGAAGTACAACAAATGATACATCTGAAAGTAATTTTGAATAATACAAGGCATCAAAGGACAACAAACGTCTTGTTATGAACCCTTCACATGCACCCAACTGGAGGTGAGCCAGTGATGTGGGCTTAGTGACTGTGATTCATGTTTTCTCTGTGGCACTGTGGTCGGAATGCGAGTGGTACCTGAACGTTCCCGAGGTAACAGAAGGGCGATTAAGCAGATGTGTGGATCCTGGCAAATCTTAGGGCTTGAGCAAGGAGTGTTATGCCTTAGGTTATTGAAATGAAGTGAATTTAAAATGTGACAGACCCCAAGGCATCTTCGCCTGCTTCTCCAAACCCAGTCTGTGCCCTCCCTACATCCCCCCCTCTTCCACTTACTTCTGCTGCTCTTCCAGAGCAACACAAAATTTAACTCAATATATCCTACCCAGGAAATGAAATAAGGAAGTCTGTCTTCAGCAGGGCCTTGATGGAGACCACCTTCTTGATGTTTTCCAGTAACTGCCGACCCTGTCTCTCTGACGCCATTGCTGTTGCTTCTGCTTTTCCTATGTCCTCACTGACACTGAGACAGGCAGCTTTTTGACGGTTTGGCGAATCACCCAGGCGTCGCTCGACACTAATGCTGAAAACATGCACTGTGTTGAAAAGCAGAAACCCTGACCTCTGGCTGAATGGCACAGCCTGGTCCTTCCCCCAACAGAAGTGCTTGGTAAATAACACTCTGGTCAAAGACAAGAAGGAAAAAGGCTTCCGGGTGCGGCGCAGTACTTTCCATTGGGCCTGTTCATAAACTTACTAAGGTCCTCACACAATTTTTAGCATATAATCATTTTGAAATAACAGCTTTTGTTAACCACCAAAAAGGATACCGTCCTGACACTTAAATGGAAAACAGATTGGAGCCTTGGCCGCTACAGCGGTGCTGGTTTAGAAGTTGGTTCAGTCAGCTCTAGGCTTAGATTACAAGATTTGCAAATTAAAGGAAAACCAGAGAAGGGAAAAAGCATGTGTGCTGAAGCCCTGTACTTGTGGATTTCCAGCCAGGCACACTCAACATAATTTTATCAATGGAAAGGATTATGCGTTAAGTCCAAACAATGTATGGATCCAGTGATTTTCTTGACAGTAAAGCTACATATGCGTCCCTCTCACTCTTTGCACCAGTGCCAGTGGGCTTTGGGAATTAGTAAAGAATGCTGGTGCCATTGCAGACCTTAGTATGTCTGCTCACATTTCTGGAAGGGATTTGTTTCCTTCCTCTGTTTGCCATTGTTATTATTTTCATTCATTTTAATTATATCTACAGGTATTAAAACACTGGAAGATTTAGGGCCACTCTCTCTCTCCATGAAAGTACATTTTATGGCCAAGATGGAGGCAACTTAACTGTTTGTGGGTGTTTGAGTGCACACACTTCTTGGGCAAAAGTTCAAGGATGAATAAGCATGCTTTGTTCTCTGGAGTTTGGGAACTGTCAGTGACATTTCCAATCCTCAGCTACCCCCTCACAGCATCTCCAGATGCTGGGAGGATGTGGTCCCGTTTTCTTTTAACCAATATAGTCCTCTTTCACCATGCGCATTACTACTGAATGTGCTATTTCAAGGCTCAAGCTGATGCACATGATACAGTGAGCAGATTTCAGTCATTGAGGCTATGGAAGCTATTTTTTCTTGTGGGACTGTAGATTTAATGAACTTTTGTCCGCTTCATGACAAACTTCATCACTGCCATTTCTCACACATACATGCATACATACGTTATTTTATTTATTCAGTGTTTATTTATTAGATTTATTTATTATATAACAACTCATTTTCAGATTTTATTTACCAGTTTGTAGTCATTAAATCACCATCATCTTCCCTCAGTTGAATGATTTGACTGAAACTAATGAACCTTTTAAAACTCTAGTCAGATTGACAACACTTGAAATACACTGAAACCATGCTGCAGAGAAGACTGTCTGTTTTGCCATGGATACCCACTCTTATGTGTTGCTGAGGATGTTGAAAATGTTTAGTGTCATTGTTTGAATGCAGACACCCCTCTGTGAAATGAGTTCCACTCTACACGCTATTCGTTGATGACTGGATTAACTGACAGAAAACTCATTTGCAAATATTTTCATTATTTCTTTGTCATTGCCTTTACTAACCTAAATATTTCCAACTTCACAAAACAGCCCTGTGCCACAAACATTGTTACTCTACAGTGAAGCTACATTTTCAGTTACATTTTGAGCAAAACATATTGTCTGCCACGTTTGTCCAATATTTTAGATAGGGAGGAACTCATCACCTTGGCAACTTAGAAAATGAAGAAAAAGCTTTATTATTTTAACCCAGACTGTGCCATTTCCCTAAACCTAACCACATACTTTTTGATGCTTCAACTTAACCATGCTTCTGACATGTTAAAGTGTCAACCAAGGTGTGATATTTTACTTAACCAATATTTTTGATACCTATGTCTGACCAAACAGTGAGTGAAAGCAGAAAATCAGCAACAAGAGAAAATGAAACATAAGCCTTAGAATTATGGCCTTGGATGGAATGTTCCATAATGGTCCCAGTCGCCTTGCAGAGGATCTTGCTGCTGACTTCTTCCATTCTCCACTCCTGCTTCCTCGTGTGGACTTGATGGCTCTTTTAAACTGGAAACCTTTTCAACAACACAATCAGTTGTCCCTTTCAATCAGAAAATCTGTTTTTCAAAATGTAAAGGAAAATGACTTTTTTTGGAAAAGAATTTTTAGGAAACTGGGTTCTCAAAAGTGAGGCATGTAAACAATTGCTGCTTTACTTTATCTTTTGAGTTAGTTAGCTAAATATGTCTGGGTTTCAAACTGCTATTCCGCAAATTCTGACAGCTGATGTCAGGTTGTACTGTGCACTTTAAAAAACTGTAATTGTGAGAAATGATGTACTGTACCCTTTTGACATTGTATAGTCTTAGCAATTGACTGATTACCTTTAGACAATATTGAGCAATTGTACTTAGAGTAAAAATAATTAGCTGTAGCAGTTGTTTGCTTATATTTTGTCCTGTTTTTTTTCTTGATTAAATAACCAATATACAATCTTTTAAAAGAAACCTTAAAGGCATTATGGAGGATGTTTTTTTTTTGTTTAATTTGTCTGATTGACATAAAATGAATATACTGACCTTTAGTGGACTTGTATGTATGGTCTCTAAAAGAATAAAAAAAAATAACTGTGGACATGGCAGGACCTGAAAAACATCAGCCAATCAAAGCGCTCGGACCGAGGCGTTTGCTTTGCTCCCTTTCCTGTCAATCAAAAATCTTCCCGCTCAGGCCCAGTTACGTAGATTACGTACGCCTTGGACTTACGTGTTTTGTGTATGTGTTGCTTTGGTATAGCTTCGTAGTTAGCTGGCGACTTGTTTTGCTCATCTTTTTTGACATAATGGCAGATAAAGATCCAGGGGGACCCAGCCGTAAAAGACAACTTCACGAGTGCTATGCAAGTTTCTGGAGGGGGGCATTTCTTCGTAAATGTTGAAAGGGGGGAGGTTAGAGGGGGGTGAGGGAGAGGTTGTATGTGTGCATGCGCATGCTACGTTCAAAGTTGTAGGAAATTAAATCTCCTCTAATGCCTTTAAATTCTAATCCTAACCCTAATCTTAAAGTTTCAAATGGACTTTCGTCCTCCAAATCATGACATTCAGTAACATTATGATAAATATTCTCCACTACCAAGATAGGGTATTTCTTACAGGAACTTAACTTGAATTCCTTTTTTCCTACGAAGATTTTTACTTTGATAGTATTTCATCATTGTGGCTGTCCCTGAAGACCAGTTGTTGTTGGTGTTATTTCTCTGTTGCAATTTTACTTTTTCAATGGCCTGGTATTTTCATAATGTGTATCTTGTAGAAGGTCTTTTGATAAGAAGTGAAGGATTTTGCCTTTATTTCAAAATCATTTCATCATGTTGCAGTAGCTACATGTGACAATTTTACTAAGCAAGCTGTTACAGTTTAGTTACCACTGCATACAGTAGATAGATGGAGTTTAGTCACATTGTAGATCCAGTCCAGTACTATGTTTCTGTTCAACAATATAGCTGAAAAATTCCTCATGATAAAATGTTAATTTTAAATTCAACCTCTTTGTTTATCAAGGTACAGAGATAATAGTTAAATTCTACAATTCTACAAATTCATTTGACGCTTTTGTCCAAAGCGACGTACAACACAAGCAAGAATTCAGACAGAAGGAAAAACCTGTAAGTGCAAAAAGTGCTTCAAGTGTGATTGGTCAAAGGTGTTGCCATCAAGTTACAGAAGAATTGCCCCCCCCCCTCCATCAGCCCTTGTATAGAAGGCTGGTGGGGGTGTGTCATTCTGGTGGGGTCGGTCTCGCTTTGCCAGTTCAGAACTTAAGTAGAATGTAGTGGTGGAACATAAAGATCTAGCTGCACCATTCTGCTATAGGAGAAAAATGTGGTTTCTTTAAACTATCCTCCTCGTCATGGGTAGGACTAAGCCAAGGATGTAGCTTTGGTGATCCGTCAAAACAATGAGAGGATGAATTGTGTGATTTAAATAAATAATCCACCAATTCAAAACTAGCAGAGCTGTCCTATGGCACTATCCCAATGATTTGCAAAACCTGACATTTTCAGTGTGACAGGTTGCTGCAAAGAGCTTTTTGTTGCTTCTGAGCAAAGAAAACATCACCACACACACACACACACACACACACACAGCAGAAAAGGACAAAGCCACCTAAAATGAGCTACCAGTGGCAGGCTTATTCCTGCATCCTCTATCTGATGACTCTGACCAAGGTGGAGGTGGTAGGGGACACAGGGTCACAGGACTTTTTGACAGTCCAACCTGCAAGTGCAGCTACTGTTCCCTGCCGGCTGCAGACTTTGCCAGGACAGGACTACGGGTGCCGATGGGGATGACAAAAAGCCACAGAGAGATGAACGGGGGGGAAAGGAACTCTATGATCAAGGGATATAATAGGCTGTTTATGACCCAGAGAAAGCACACTCTTGGGGTTTGTTCATGCAACTAAATGTTGCATTTTTCTCATGTGCTTTCATGAAGGTTAGCAACTAATGCATTTAGGTAACATTCTTGCAAACAAGTTTCTTATTGGTAATGATGACGTTTCTAGCCCATGCACGTATTGTTATTCTTTTTTTTCTTCCTAGACCGAGTTTCTGAGTTGCATAGATAACTTGTATGATTTTGGAACTGGAGCAACCAAAGCATCCATGTTTGCACAGTGCTTTACATTTTTTTTCAATCTCTCTATTTCTGTGTTTGTGAGGCATCGGACTAAAAATATCTATACAGGCTGATATGTCATGATTTCAGTTTCTATTAATGTATATTTGCCATGTAATGATGGAATCAGATAAGGTGTTCTTTCATGGTCCAGTGCTACTTGCAAAGACAATGCTTTTTGCAGGTACAAACTGCCAACTCCCAGCACTCACACTGATGCCAAAAGCCATACTCATCCATCCATCCATCCATCCATTCTCTATACACCGCTTTATCCTCACTAGGGTCGCGGGGGGGCTGGAGCCTATCCCAGCTGACTCAGGCGAAGGCAGGAGACACCCTGGACAGGTTGCCAGTCTGTCACAGGGCTACATATACACACAGACAGTCACACACACATTCACACCTACGGGCAATTTAGAATAATCAACTAACCTCAGCATATTTTTGGACTGTGGGAGGAAGCCGGAGTACCCAGAGAAAACCCACGCATGCACAGGGAGAACATGCAAACTCCATGCAGAAAGATCCCAGGCCCAGGCTGGGATTTGAACCGGGGATCTTCTTGCTGAAAGGCGAAAGTGCTAACCACTACTCCACTGTGCAGCCCATGCCATACTCAATCAAGGGTAAATGTACTGCAAGCATAATTTTGTTCTCCTGAACAAATATATTTAAATCTGCTTTAAATCCTACAGTGAAGTAACGCAGGTTATTAATTACAGGGTTACAGGCAGCAAATTCCACTTATCCCACGCAAACACTTTTGATGGCAAAAGCCCATTGTGGCACTAAGCCCTTGTGTTTCAGTGAATTTTCATGACAGGTTTTGCTCCATGGACCGGATGTATCTGTCTTCTAAAGTGTATTAAATGGAAATCATCAAGCATTTGTATAAAACGATCCACCAGATTATGGGGATTTGGAGAAGTGATGCTTTTTATCCAACATGAGGTTACGGTGTTCTTCACTGTCACATTATGATCACACTCACACACATGCTCAGGCTACCCAAGTCTAGCCTGTGAGGGGGATGTTCCAAAAAGTGACTCAGAGAAGGGATGTTGGTGACTCAGTTTATATCTAATTTGTTTTGTTATTGTGATTTGTTGTTAACTTGTATCGATCGTGTTCATTATGATCTAAGTGTTCAGGAGTGTGTCACTCCAGAGTACATTCTACTACCACAAGTGCTCTGTTCCCCCTGGTCTTCAAAATTTGGCTTCAAGTTGTGGGCAGGAATGTCATGTTCTCCTCTGAGGAAACGATTTTGATGAAATTGTTCCCGGGCCCGTTTGTCATGCTCCTGAATGGAAATGAGAGTGGCTGTAATCTGGTCTTCAACTTCCCCTTTTTCATTGCCCCTCACACGCACACACATACACACTTGTTCCATGCATAGGCAAACCTCTGGGGCTCAAGCTTCACTCTGAAACGTTTATTTTGACTTGCATGTCTGTTTTATGTCTGTCGAAAATGCGTTCTGCCTCGCCAGTTTTCCCCCTTCAAATAGGAAGTCAGATTAAACTCAGTAGTACTGGAAGTGGTGCATATAAACACACCCGACAGGCTGAATGATTAGTAATGACTTTTCAAACCTTTACCGCAACCTCATTCCCTAAACCAGGCCTCTGTGGTCAAAGCAATTAATATTTTATTTTACTTAAGTTTAAACTTTCCCTTTGCATTGAAGTATAAAGTGGTACTATTGTAATTTCCTTCAGATGTTGGATGAAAGATAAAATAGCAGGGACTTGGTAACACTTATTCTTTCCAGAGTCTGCATTTATCTGTCTCAAAGTGTAACTGGCCAAAAAGCATCTGATGCATTTTTATGACTTGTAAAAACATTTTGCCAAATGTTTCATGAGCTCATGGAAGTAGTCCTATTTTTGCCAACATCTAGCAGAACTCCTGAGATGACTTTACTGGTTTGAAGCTTCCCTGAGAAGGTGTTCTGGCAGAGCTATTCTGTGGTTAGGAGAGTTCCATATAGATAGCAGAATCTTATTTGAAGACAGAGATTTTTATCCATGCTTGGGCTCAAGGGATAGTAATTTGAGTCCCACACTTCCGTCTAGGCTGAAACACCTCAACAAGTACTGGAAGGATTGCTATGAAGTTTTGTGCAGACATTCATGAATCCTATCATTTAGTGGTGCTGGGCTTTCTGTTCATCCTCACAGCAGGTTGACATTTTTGGTTTAGAGTGAAATCTCTGGTGGGATTTGTACCTCCAGCAGGTCATTGTTTATTCATTGAAATGTCTGTTTGATGGAATACAACCAGATTTTGTAATGATCTTTTCTACATGTAATGGCTTCCGATGACTTTGATGGTCCCTTGATAGTTTTTCTAAGCCCAACATGACGTGGACATTTATTCTTGTTGTGAAATATTGTAATACATATTGGCTGGATTGCCATGATATTTAATACAAACATCCAGGTTCTTCTAAAATTGTAATTTTTGTGCATCGTGATCCTTTGGATTTTAATATATTATATTATCGGGTCAGATTTTTTTCAACATGCTGGTCAGTGAGCTAATGATGTTCCTTCAAGTAGTCTTTGTGTTTAGTGCTGATGAGTAAATAAGTGTTAACATGCTAAACTGAGATTGTGAATATGGTCAACATAACCTACTAAACATCTAAGTGTGAGCTCGCATCGCTGTAATCTTGTTGATTTGACTGGACTTTATGGCGATAGTGGAAATACAGCTCTTCAGCAAGCAGTGAGCATTTAGCTCTGTCATAAGCAGCCATTTTGGTAGTAAAAAGGAGGGCCATAAACTCAAAGATCCCTTCAACAGGAACACCTTGTAGCGTAGTAAGGGTTTTTCTTGAGTTGTTAGAACTGGTCATCAACCAGTCTGACATCTAATGGTCTCTAACACAGTCAGTGACGTTTAACCGTAAAATAAATTACTGATAATCTGTTATGGCTACAGAATTTGACTGGTTTAAGGGGTAAGTTTGACACTGACAGCTTTTTTCCTTTTCAGCAGAGAGATACCACAGAATGTGGGTGAAGCTACTGTCTTCAACCTCCTGTGGTTGAGGGGTTTTCTCTAAAGTCTGGAAAGTGAGTTTTGTCTTGAAATTAAATGTGATGAAATAATCAGTGTTTTGCCTGATACCCGTGAATGTTGCATAGCGACTTCAAGCTGCCTCCCAGCTCATATCCTGGTACACAAGCAGATACAAGGAACGTTAACTTGTCACATTTCTAGATACACTTTGAGATGTCAAAGCAGAAGAAAGAACTGCACCATGAACAGATGTTTCTTGTGTCAAGTGCTTCCACTTAACTTAGACAGAACATTGGCACACAAGGCTAAAATGGCTAAAATTGGATCTAATGCAAGCTATGGTTTGGGTAATGAATATTAATATCCACTTCACTGCTGTCAGAGTAAGAAGAAAAGCTGGATTTATGGACTGCATATACATAAATTCACATGTTAAGATTTTTATATTACACTACTGTTCCTAGTATCTTTCCTGTAGTTGAAAGTCTTTTTTTCTCTTGGCTTTTTTGTACATTGGATTTAATGTTTGCTCTTTTGCTTACCATTTAGCTATAATGCAATGCTCTAGCATATACCCACCAAGAATAAGTGGAAGTCTGTGCATGCACACAAACACAGGATAGTGTGTTTCCAAAATGCTGGGCTTTATACTGTATGTGCAGTATTAAACAGTGAAGGAAATGTATTTGTGGCTGCTCTGCAGACATGGAGATGTGGTTGAACTTTTTACCCTAATTACTTTCCTGCTAATGCCTGCAGCCTGCCGGAATCACTGTGGCTCCCCCCAGGCCCCCAGCAGGCTCTGATGTGGCCAGCGGTTGTGTGTGTCTGTGTGTGTGTGTGTGTGTGTGTGTGGAGTTGGGTGCTTGGCTGAGAATGAGTGGAGTGCGAGAAAACAAAAGGAATGAGGGAGTAGCGAAAGCACTGTTTTTCTCTTCCAGTTGTCATGGAATTCTTGATGCAAAGATTATTGTCCATGCACAAGACAAAGCCTTGAAATGCTAAGAAAATGGAAAGATTTTATCATAATTTACAATTCCATAACAACTGTGCCAGCTCTACCTTGACAGGACTAGAACAAATAATAAACGAACTTTGAGGTGAGACTATGCGACCAATTTCTGTTTCCAAACTCAAAATCTACTTTAAATCTCATTTAAATCTAATTTGGATGTTCTAAATCAAGGTTACATTGGTATTTGCCTTTCATTTTGCAGTTAAGAGTGAATATTAAATAGTTGTTTAAATGGTGGCATTAACTATTGGCAATGTAATTCCTTAATTTCTGCTTTACATATTCAAAAATCCATATCAGCTAAACCCTAGTAGAAACACCATTCCTCAGAAGTGCAGCAGCCTCCAGTTGTAGCATCAGAGTTCTCTCTTAGAGCAGACCCAGCCTTGACTTCCCAAACCGAGGTTGTATTTGTATAGCATTTCCACAGCATGTAATTGCCATTCGTATTTGAGGAGCTTGTAAAACTTTGCACCAGTAGGAAATGTGGGGACGTCCCTTCCTTGTAAATGAATTTATTTGCCTGCTTTTGAATTCCCTCTTAGACTTCCATCTATGCTTTCCACTTCCACATGAAATCTTGTGGTTTTGATCCCCTGGTTTAGTTCATGTTCATAAAAAGATGTGTGCAGTTTCTGTCAGCCAGAGGAAAAGTGCTCATGGAATAAGCTCAGCACTGATGTGAAAATTAAAATAGCAGATGTTGACATGTTTCATAAAGGAGGAGGTACAGAGACTAGATTGATTATAATAGTACAGTAATAAGACGTGCATGCAAAAAGGTCCTTAATGACTATTGTAAACAGTTACACATCTAAAATAAAGAGTCACACATAATTTTATAAGTCAAATTAAACATTTTGTTTTTAGGAAAAGTTCCCATTGTGGTACAGTGCAACACAGCGGCAGAGCAGTAGAACAAAAAATGACCCAAACAGGCAGGGTTTACTGTGAGGCCAATCCAAAGCTAGATGAATTCAGCAGGTGTTCCCTCTACTTGCTTTACGGAATAGCAATTTAAGATTAAAAAATTCCAATTCTGGGCTGTTGCAGCCTTAACCCTAGGCCAAATCTATTAGTCTTCAAAGTGGGTGATCTTCCTTTCCACAGTAAGTTGAGCTGTGTCTGTAGTAGGGCTGGGTATTGTTCAAGATCTATGTACAGTACTACTAGTAGTTTCCATAATGACACCAAAAATTGCATTTTCAGTATCTCAGAGTGAATAGGAAAAACCTTTTCTAACAACCTTTCTTAGTATTGCCAGAGATGGTTGTCTTAGGATGACAAAGTTAGTAAATTGTAAAATGTCTCAACAACTATTGATGGCTTGCTAGGAAATTTAGTACAGACATCATGGTCCCCAAAGGATTTATTCTGTTTCACTTCTCAGAGCGCATCAGCAGTAGCGCTGTGGTATAACTCAATAAAATGTCTTCATATTTACTCACTGAATTTGCATATAGCCTTTCTCAAACATTTGTTATTTCTCTGAAGATATATCACAACTAATGTGATCGCCTGACTTTTTGTCTAAAGCTGCTGGAAAAGTCCCAACAACAATTAGATGGATTGGTATCGCTGATTTCACCAGCCACCGTCAGGTCAAAACTGCATTTTGTCCATTAGCTGTGTTATGACCACATACCTACAAAATACTGACATTTATGTTTACTGCTGATTAGGAAATCTGGGTATGCCTTTATCTCAATTAAATTAATAAAATTATTATTCAGATTAGGAAATATATAGTCACAGAATAAGTCAAAGAGACTGAGAATCTGACCAAGAATTTGTTGCCAACTTGCAGGAGAAGCATTTCGGTCAGTACCTTAAGTTTGATACCCAGTTCAAATCATTCCATGAATAGTGCTTTTTTTTGAACACTCCGTCTTACAACAACCTAGCAAAAGCATGCCCCCCCTCCAATCATTTTCTATTGACATCTTGCATTTTGTTCTGTCTGGCAGGGCCAGTCCATTTTCTCCTTAGTTTCTGGAGTAGCTCCTTGTCCTATCAGAGGAAGTACATGAGCCGAGCCTCCTTTCCTCCGTCCCTTTCATTTTCTATCCTTTCAGACCCAAGGGCCAGTTTGAGTAATAGTAATTGACACATTGATCTAATAGGGCCATCATAATAGGCCTGCTACTGAGCTGGGCAATGGTGCTCGGCGTCACCTTAACATGTGCAAGGACTGACATCCCGCCATGATCCATAATGATAATTGTGATTTAGCCTTGCTTTCAACCTACGCCCTAGCGTCCCCAGCATCAGGAAATCTTATTACATCTGACCCCGCATTGCCTCCATTAGAACTGGGTCATTTGTTAAAATACTGCAAAAGCAAAACAATTGAACTCTGTGCCATTTTGATTCTATAACAGCAGGTTATCATTGTCCCTTTGAATCAATTCCAGAGGCCCATTTTTCGGGATAGAGCTTTGAATTGGATTGATCGGACTCTGATAATGCTGAAATCAATGATGCAGCCGCCTGAAAGTAAATTACCGTTGGGTTAATTTTTTGTATCCATCTTAATGCCCATACTCTTGATTGGTAATGGTAGCTGTGCTCACAGCGTAAGGACCTTTGAAATGTTGACGATGATGTTAGCCAGCACAGTGGAAAAGTGAATCGGGGATTGTTTAAAACTTTGTTGTGATGCGTCTTTTATCTTCTTTAAGAAGCATTTGCTGAGACTGGAAGGAGGAACGTTTTAGAGTTCACATCCAGGCAGTGTCAAACACAAACAAAGACACATGCACACACAATACATATGTAGTCCTGGAACAGTATTTTAAGTTTGGGCCTGTGTTTGTATCTAAGGGATATGAATGAATTGGGATTGTGTCAGTGCTTATCAGGGAAAAATACAACACAGGGCTCCAGACTAGCTTTTTCACTGGTAGCATAGGTGCGATCAACTTTCTCAGTTGGTTGTGAATAGACACTACAATTTATAAGTGTTCCCTAAACGCCCCACATTACAGGCTGTGGTAGCTACTACTAGGTGGCTGTGGTGCTCAGACAGGTGTGTGACCAAAAATGATATTGAAAAGAGTTCAACTAGGGAGTTCTAATGTCAGATTTATCCTAGATGGAACCGAGTGATTTTTTTTCTGCATGCACTCTTTTCTATGAGCAGTCCACAAGAAGATCACATTTTTAAGCATAAATACCACAGTGCACTGAAGTTATAAAAGTACTATTTTATAACCACTGTGGTAAACACAGTAGCTGCCTGTGCTGGTCAAAGCAGCACAAATACAGCTTAATAATCATCATGTATTAACGCAATGCGACCACTTGAAATTTTAACTTTCACACTCTCAAAAAAAGATCGCAAATTCTTCCATTGTTCTCGCAGTCTGGAGGCCTGTAACATTAGTGTGTACTTCTGCCTATACGTGTGTGTGCATAAATGACACATACACTCTCAGGGGTTTGGCTCTCGTGTCAGTCATCAAAATAGTAGTGAGATGTTATTGCAGTAGTTATTTCATTTTGTTTGTGTGTTTTCTTGCATTTACCTATGTCAAGCAAAATGAATCGCAAGTCAAAGAACTGCCTGTGTGTGTGTGTGTGAGCAGCATCCCTGAGTGGTGGAGTCCTGTTGGTGCCCGTGGTGTCAGCTGCAACATGGAATAATGGTCCTACATTGGTTCAGAGTAGCAGATTATTTGACAGCTGCACACACAGTTTGCAGACAGAATTCCATGGATCATGTTCAAACCAGATTATTGTAGGTGGAGGCGAGTGGCTCACTGTGACCTGCTGCGTCCTGCAGCTACAGCGACATAGAAGGATTACTGACATAGGATATTATGATAGGCATTTTCACTGAGATTATCAGTTCTATTCTAGTTAATTCTTTAGAGAGAGATAATTACTGTTTTTAGTTGTTTGATAATATGCATGTCTATTTTCTAGACCCTCCAGAAAAACGCGGACAAAAATCCTTGATTATGCGGGCTAAAGCCTTGATAATGCGGGCTAAAATCCTTGATTATGCGAATAAATATGCGGGGTTTTTATGCCATTTTATGCTGAGAAATTGCGGAAAGTTGCAAAGTATGCAAATAGTTGTGAAATATGCAAAAATGTGCACGATTCACGTGCCATCTGGCCGCGGAGGGATGTGTCCTCTAATCAGACACTGGGACTGCTGCGGGGTTACTGGACTGACAGCCTGTGCTTTGGGATGGGGAGAAGCTCACTGCAGCACCTGCTGCTTGTTGAGGACAGTAACTGAAGAATAATCCGAGTTTTCCTGTCAGTCTCCAAAACGGCAGAAAAAGTTGCTAGATTTGTGGCTAGTCGCTTTTGACAAAAAAAGTCGCTCGGACGCTTTGGAAAGTCACTAGATTTAGCGAGAAAGTCGCTAAATTGGCAACACTTGCGCCGTGCTCCGCATCAGCTCATGCTTCTAGTGTGTGTGTGAATGCGCGAACTGATGACGTCAGGCCGGGCGTCACATAAAAACTCACTCATAACTCCATTTGTATTGGTTACAGTTTTCTCATTTTATGCGGAAATTGTGAAATCAAGCGGGACCCGCATATTTCTCTTTTTTTTCATGGAAATGTGAGATTCTTGCGGGAATTATGCGCTGTTTTGCGGGGATTATGTGGCCTTTTGGGAAATAATTAGCAGCATTTTTGTGATTAATGCGGGAATTCATGCGATCGCATAATCGCGTTTTTCTGGAGGGTCTAATTTTCTTGACATTCTATCTAACAAAGCATTTTTGCCAGTACCAACAACCAATACCGTACACCTCATTGACATGCTCAACACCATTATAATGTATCCATTCTAAATACCAACACAGGTCACTGATATATATATATATATAACTTGCCTCAGCATCCTCAACTATGGAATAGAGACCTAATGTTTAGGTGCAGACAGGGCCATGGAAGATGTTTAATGTTTAAAAAGATTAGACAGTTGTATACAATGGTATAAATGTGTTACTGTGTTTGTTAACACAAATGTGTGAAATAGGTTTGACATAAAAAGCTTTTAGGCCTACTGAATGCTCTTTAAAATAAAAAAGGAATTCATGTATTGATTCTCATAATTTTTGACTAATTCAAAAAGTTATACGCTAGAAAAGGTCCTGAAACTATGACTGAAATGTTTCTCTCTGAATCTTAAAACACATTTCTTCTCAAGGATGTTCCTTAGACACACACTTGGAATAAACAACCTGTTGTAGTTCAGACTCTTCCAATTTGTCAGCCATGTCAAGCACTGTACAATCAAGCCAGGACCTCATAAAAACCCCATGGACAGAAGGGTGGAAAAAGTGAGAATAGAAGGGAAGGTAAAGAAAATTATGGAAAGATATGTTGTACATATTCTGTCTGTGAATCTGTCTGTCCTATGCAACATTACTCAAAAACACACTAACAGATTTGGATGAAATTTTCAGAAATGACACAAGACCAAGTGATTAGATTTTGGCAGTGATGCGGCTTATTGTCTGGATCCATGGGTTTTTTAAGGATTTCCCATTGCAAGATATAGTGGCTGTCACGGCATCACCATAACCATGACAACAAGTGAACACTGCGTCAGTTCCCTGCTGACGATCATGTGATTCTACTACAAATCCACCGGCGCCGACTTATCGGAATTGATAGAAGGAACAATTGATTTAGTGATTAAATAGTGGGGGTGTTTCTGAGTCCCATCATTTCACACCTCCTGCTACATATTTAGGTCAGGTGATGCATAATACACGCCTGTGTTCAGTGCAAGGTCAGAGAATGAACAGTTTTGGCAGATTATTGTGTTCTCTGAGTGCTTTTCTTGTTGATATGTATATTAAGGCTTTAAAAACCCTCCCCACACACACCTCACATCACTGCAGAGCAACACTATGCAGCGATCAGATGTCTATGTGAAACAGACAAGACCAGATACTGAATGCCGCTATGCCATGTGCTGTACTCAAGGAGACAGAGGAGACCGATGCTGCTGTCACTGAGCCAATCAGAGCCCAGCGATGTACGCTACACATTTTATTTACCTTATTCTTTTAATATTGGGCTTCACAGTGGTGTAGTGGTTAACACTTACGCCTTGCAGCAAGAAGATTCCTGGATCATTCTGCATTGAGTTTGCATGTTCTCCCTGTGCATCCGTGGGTTTTCTCCGGGTACTCTGGAGGTTAATTGATTATTCTAAATTGCCCGTAGGCATGAACACGATTGTGATTGTTCATCTGCATGTGTGGCCCTGCGACAGACTGGCGACCTGTCTAGGGTGTCCCCTGCCTTCGCCCTAAATCAGCTGGGATAGGCTCCAGCCCACCATAACCCTAATGAGGATTAGGCGGGGTATCAATGATGATGATGGACGGCTCTTTTAATGCGTTTTAATTATGTTTTTTAACATATTTGTTTTAGATTGTTTTCAATTTTTAGGCTGAAAAATGCTTATTTTCCTGCAAAAAGTATTAAAATAATGTAGTAATGACAGAGCTGGTCACTCTGACTGAACTGTTGTGCTGCAATGCACTGTGGGAGTTCAGGGTGTTGGGGGTTTAAATGTCATTATTGTGCTTTATGTTAGTCTTCCAGTGTTATTAGTGTTTGTGTTTTATTGTGTTTTTGTGGTTTAGTCAGCCATGTTTGTTTCGCTGAGTGTTATATTGTCAGGACCTTCAGTGTGAAGTGTCGTGAGTTTGACTTCCTGCCACATTTATACCATAGTCTGTGTCAAAATTAAAGCATTTGGCAGCTATATAGTGCATAAAAAGCAGATATGTGTTCTTCAGTGCAATTTTACAATGCAAGTCGCCAGAACAACAAAACAAGTAAAAACGTACCGCAAAATTCCGTGATGTAGCGAAACCTCCGTGGAACCAAACCCAACCTCAAAATCCATGATATGGTGAGACTGCGAGAAGTGAATCGCGATAAAGTGACGGACCACTGTACATGCTTTCTGCGTCCACATGTCTGCAAGGGCTAGTAAAGGTTTCTGTGATACAAATTTTCCACATCCATTCAAGTCCCCATGCAGTCCAAATTTTGTGGCTGCTAGAACTGTGCTCACTGTAAGTATACTGACTGCTCAAATGCTTATGGTGAGGGGCTGTAGATTCTCATTAATCCATGCCTTTATAATTCATCATTAAAAGAATTGGAGTTGGAGGTTTCACTGCCAAGTGCTTTGATTTGTACAGGCTTCCCATCAACAGTGCCCAAACAAAGTGGGAACTTCTAAGTCTCCAGAAATCCTTTGTCCTGTCTGCCTACTGTGCTTGACTCGTCCCAGAAATGTATTAATTACATTGAGATGGTGCAAGAGCCGTTTCTTTTAAAGCCAGCCAGAAACATGCACAGGTCCTTGTGTCTTGCATTTGATATAAGGAACAGTGTAACCATTTGCAGCAGACTGATGAGATATGTATAAAAGTGCATGCACGTCTGCCTTCAAAGTCTACATCATTCATGCAGACACCGTGAATGTGCTTTCACGATCGGAAAGGCAAACGGACTTTGACACAGGAGTCGGTGAATGGAACAGGCTGTGCTACAGGAATATGCAACACGACTGAGATCACCTCTGTCTTGTATTGGCTGACAGTCTTCCTATTATGAGGACTTCATTGCAATAATGTCCAAATTTTCCTCACTGTCTCGGCAGTAGCTGGAGAAAGCTTACTTCCTCCTACGGTCTTGCACCTGCTCTAGTCAGCACACAGGGAGTTTCCTCACTGATCAAGTCATCAAATCTACCAAACCTTCTTTTGTAACCTGTCCATAACAATCAAAATACAGCCAGTGCTGGTGTGCAGCTGTTTTTCATTCTTTTACGTTGTATTGCAAGTGGCTTTAATTTGTAATTAAGAAATCTATTTTCAAAAATTCCCATTCTTAAATCCCTGTGTTTGGCCTGCTTTGACATACATTTTAATTTTAGGATCTGACTAGTGCCTCCCATTTGTCCAAAAACTGTCCATGCTAAGACTGATGAAGTGTACATCTGTGCTCAGTATGCACAAACATGCTAAATGGACTGTTGAAAGCACTTACTCCTATGGCTCAAAAAACAAAACTAACACTACATTTCACCCCTGAATCCTCAGCCAACACGGCACCACATGCCTCACCAAGGGTGACAGAGAATAGAAGACTGGTAGAGGCTTTCCTCACAGAGAGGGAAGGGGCACAGGGGACAGGGGGTGATGGTGGTGGGGAAGTCTTTCTTGATTAAGATTTATGTCAAAATTTTCCTTTGCCAGCAGTCTTTGCTTGCTGTTGGATAAGCTCCCTTGTGCAGCCTCTTCTTTGCTGTGTTAATGGAAGGGCTTCTAATAAATGTGTTTCATGACAAAACATTTCCCCTTTGGCCCTTCATTTTACTCCCTTTCACTCTGTGGACCCTCAGATGGAGTAGGGCGGTGGGATATGTTTGAAACAAATACTGAATAAAGCATATTTTTACACTTATAGTCTATTTTTCTGTGTAACTGTGCATAGCTACAGTGACTGTGTGCTGCGCTCTAAGTGCTGCCAAAACAAAGGGGACCTCCACCTGCCTGATTGCTGCCTGTACAGACACAGATAGACATTCTGACATGCTGTTCAGTCTACATCTTTGTATCAACACAACTCAGCCCTTGGTTTAAATATAGTTTTGATACTCAAAAACAATTTACATATCTTAAAATTTAGATTTTATGGTATCCATCACTACTTTATGCTGTTTGAGGCATATATATATATATATATATATATATATATATATATACAATGTATATATGCATAAAATGTCTGTATAGTAAAGAAATCATCATCCATCACAATTCTAAATCTTGCTCTGATGTTTTATCAGTTGTTAGTCAGAGACTTACTATGTGCATTTACTTTGCTGTTTTCAGGACAAGCCCTCCCTACTGTTGTGCTGACCTATATTCTCTGCGGACTGGGGAGATGGTTAAATCAATTCAGTTCAAGACACCCATCTACGATCTACACTGCAACAAACAGTATGTCCAACTGATGTACAGAAAAGTTATTTGTTATTGTCATGCCGTGCATCATTTTTTCATCATATTAACAGTGTTTTCTCCTTCCTGCAGTATTCTTGTTGTGAGCCTACAAGAGAAGATTGCAGCATTTGACAGCTGCACCTTCACCAAGAAGTTCTTTGTTACAAGTAAAGTGTTTAAACATTTCTTTTATCCTGCTGCATAAAAATCATCTCTGCAAACTCACACAGCTCATGAACACTTTAAACCTTTAAAGCAGGGCGTCCACTGCAATGAACAGTTATTTAAACTGCAAGTCCAACCGCATTATTCACAATAATAACTCCAAACGATCCTGTGTGTGTGTCTGATTAAGTCAAGAACCTGTAGGAAAAAAAATCATGCAATGATAGATTTTGAGAGGTTCGGCTGTTTTGCTAACATAAGTTATTTCTTCCAGACTTCCAGGAGAAAAACATTTAAGATAGACATTTCTGTGTTAATTTTACAACATTTTGACTATTATGTACATAAACACAACAGTACACAATAGCTGAATGTAAGTAATAAAGTATACGCACTGCTCAAAAAAAAATTAAATGCTTTTTAATCTAAGTATTACATTAAGTCAGTTGAACATGTGGGATACTGATCTGGTCAAGTAGCAGAGGTGGTTTTTAATCAGTTTCAGCTGCTTTGGTGTTCATGAAATTAACAGCAGGTGCACTAGACGGGCAACAATGAGACAGCTCTCAAAACAGGAATGAGTTTATAGGTGAAGGCCACTGACATTTTTCCCTCTCATGTTTTCAGACTGTTTTTCACTAGTTTTGCATTTGACTAGGCTCAGTGTCTACTGGTCACGTGAGGCAATACCTGGACCCTACAGAGGTTGCACAGGCAGTCTAACTCCTCCTGGATGGCACATCAGTACATGCCATTGCCAGAGAGTTTGCTGTGTTTCCGAGCACAGTCTCAAGAGTATGGAGGAGATTCCAGGAGTCAGGCAGTTAGTCCAGGAGAGCTGGACAGGACCATAGAAAGCCCTTAACCCATTAGCAGGACAAGTATCTGTTTCTTTGTGCAAGGAGGGACAGGATGAGCACTGCTATAGCTCTACAAAATGACCTCCAGCAGACCACTGGTGGGAATGTCTCTTACAAAACTATCAGAAAGAGATGTAATGAGGGTGGTCTGAGGGCCCGACGTCCTTTAGTGGGCCCTGTGCTCGCGGCCTGGCACCATGGAGCTCGGTTGGCATTTGCCTTAGAACACAGGAATTGGCAGGTCCGCCATTGGTGCCCTGTGCTTTTCACAGATGAGAGCAGGTTCACCCAGAGCACATGTGACAGACATGAAACTCGAGAAGCCGTGGAGAACGTTATGCTGCCTGTAACATGGTTCAGCATGACAGATTTGGTGGTGGTTCAGTGATGGTCTTGTGAGGTATATACATGGAGGCACGCACAGACCTTTACAGTGGCACTCTGGCTGCCATTAGGTATCAAGATGAAATCCTTGGACTCATTGTCAGACCTTGTGCTGGTGCAGTGGTCCTGGATTCCTTCTGGTGCACAACATTGCCTGCCTTCATGTGGCAAGAGAATGCATGCAGTTCCAGGAGAATGAAGGAATTGATGCCATTGATGCCATTAACTGGCCCCCACACTCGCCTGACCTAAATTCAATAGAACACTTTTGGAACATTACGTTTTGGTCCATCCGACACCACCAGGCTGAGTACCATTTTGAGTTGCTGCTGTGGTATTTCAGCTAGGTGGACTATCCTGCCACATCAATTTTCCCCCTTTGAGTTTTGGGGTGTCTTGAATTCAGCCCTCTGTATGTTGGTAATTTTCATTTCCATCAAATAATGTGATATCTTTGCATTTCTAACACATTATTTAGTCCATATCGATGTAAATATCCAATTTCTTTTCCCCCCATTGAAATATGATGTGTTTTCAAAGTGTTCATTTTATTTTTTTTGTCTGTCTGTCTGTCCGTCTTTTCATGCATTTAGACATATAGATGTGGTCAAGACAACTTGCTGATGTTCAGCTGGTGGTGTAATGGTGTGGGGGATATTTTCTTGGCACACTTTGGGCCCCTTAGTACCAACTGAGCATCGTTTAGACACCACTGCCTACCTGGGTACTGTGGCTAACCATGTCCATCTCTGTATGACCACAGTGTACCATCTTCTGATGCTACTTCCAAACTGGTTTCTTGAACATCACAATGAATTTACTGTACTCCAATGGCCTCCGCAGTCACCATATTTCAATCCAGTAGAACCTTTGGGATGTGGTGGAACGGGAGATTGGCATGATTGATGTGTAGCCGACAAACATGCAGCAACTATCATGTCAATATGGACCAAAATCTCCGAGGAATGTTTTCAACACTGTGTTGAAAGTATGCCATGAAGAAATAAGGCAGTTCTAAGGGCAAAAGGGGGTCCAACATTTTACTAGCAAGGTGTAGCTAATAAAGTGGTTGGTGAGTGCATATACATACACAAAACTTTCTAGTTTCATTCCTGTCTATTTCTACACAAGGGTGTGTTCAGATGTCAGTCAGAGAGTTATAGTGTCATTTATTCTTAAAACCATGCTGTAAAGGGCACCCGTATAGCTCATCGGGTTAAGTGGGCGACCTATGTACAGGGGCTGGTCTCCGACGCAGCGGCCCAGGTTTGATTCCTGCCTGCGACCCTTTGCTGCATGTCTTCTCCCTGTTTCCTGTCTCTCTTCACTGCTACTATAAAAAAAGAAAATATTTTTTAAAAAAAACATTCTGAAAATGTTATTATTATTGTTTTTTCTATCTCTTGAGAGAAGTCTCTGATTTATGAAGTGATGACAAGAGATCTGATCCTAATTTGTCAGCTAAATGAAACAAGAATTTTCAACTGAACCTTATCCAGTGTTCAGACCTTTGTAGAAATTTATGCAAATTAGTGATTTAAAAAAAAAATGAGATAGTGTCTCATTTGCTTAATAAAACATGTATTTTGAGAAAAGTTGGAATCCAAAAATAATTTTTCTATTGTAAATAACGAGCTTACTTAGCTGTGGTATTTTGCCTCAAAGGGCATTTTAACCTGTTGAGGCTCTGAAATGACCAGTTGTGTATTGTGCTCAAAATAATAGATATTGAAAACCATCCAAGTGGACACGGGAGGACGAAAAAACTTAAAATAATTTATGATTTAGCTCATCCTTAAGGGTTTTTATCGCTTGGTAAATTTTTCAGCCTGCTGCTTAGTCTGGCAAAAAAGATGGAACGCTTTAACAACTGTCAGACGTATGGTTTAACAGAGAATGTTATTAATGTGAGCTACTATTTTATTGTTAATGAAAGTATGTATTTAGGAAATGTTGGACTAACCCCCTGATCTGTACTGTAGTAACACAAACCATGTCAGTCATTTTTTTTAACACTAACCTACCATGAAAAGTGATTCTGTCATGTCCGGCATCATACAAGTTAAACACAAAGCAGATCATTGCTTCTAATGCAACCAGTCACCAAAACCTGTTATAGAGCACTGGTCCCAGGTTTTGCATTGTGACTAAGCTGCTTGTATCTAAGCATGATGTGAGGCCCTCCATTTGAGACTCAGCACAGGAAAACTGTTTACAGCAAAGCTCTTGCAGGCTCTTGGCTGTACCTGCCATGTCTGCTCAGCAAGGCTGTGAAAGAAAGGCCAGACTGTATTACAAGGCCATTGCTGTCGACTTAAGTCATTGACTGGAGTAAACTGACCTTACTGGCTGGCTTTAATGTGTCTCCTCGTTGTCTGCCTGCCTTCCCTATCAGGGTCTGGGCAACAGGAAACCAAACATGCTCAATAGTTATTAATCGTTTCTGAATGCAGGGGCCTCCTCTTCATAACGTTGTTTGGTCTGTTTGGACCATAATAGCAGTAAACAAAGGGTCCTGTGATGTGCAGAGATGAGCCGTTCTATCACTGTATGGCCGCTTTTTCTTCAGGGATGCGATGGTGGACATGTCATGTTTCTATGAGCACTTACTGTTGCTTATGTTATGTTATGTTATGTTATGTTATGTTATGTTATGTTATGGGGGGACGGCATGGCTCAGTGGGTAGAGTGGTCGTCTTGCAACCGGAGGGTTGCTGGTTTGATCCTCGGCCTGAGACACCTAACCCCTAATTGCTCCTGATGGGTCGTGGTTAGCGCCTTACATGGCAGCTTCCGCCATCAGTGTGTGAATGTGACAAAGCGCTTTGGGTACCTTGCAGGTATAGTAAAGCGCTATATAAATACAGACCATTTATTGTTCTTGCTTTGCATTCAAGCTGGGATTCACTGACCACCAGCAACACACTTTCTCTCTTTCTTCTTTTGCTTTCATGACTTTTCCAGCTTTGATCTAGCAATTGCCGTGGTTTGGTACCTTCTGTGTTTTGGAAAACGGTTGTCTGGCAGCTGGTTCTCTATTAGTTCTATGTAACAGTAGCAGTGACTGCTGTGCTTATTTCTTTGAATCTGAATAATTACTATCATTACTTTCTAGCCTTTTTTATCCACTCCTTCTGCTCATTTTAAACTATAGCAACATTCACATACAGTTCTGCTCTAATGAAATGTCGCCATTTAAGTAATTTTTTTGAGCTTTACCATAATGTGAGACAATCTGTAATTGACTTATACTTTATTAAAAAAATGAAGCCTTTTTTCTGGGGCCATACCATATTAGTCCAGCCAACAACAATTGCTCCACACAAAGCACTGATAGCATCATGTGTAGGACGCCACAGTTATGATGTGGGTCATTAATAAAACCAGAGAAGTGTGATCAGAGCTTGTACAAGATCCATGAGAGCATTACTGCATTTTGTAGAATGGCTGTGCGCTGATGAACAGAAGACTATGACACAACACTAAAATAACATGAATTATAACTGTTTTAGTGGCTAGCTATGCACCAAAAACATCTCAGAATCATACACAGGCTCCAGCTGATTTGGACACTTTGTGGTATTTGCAGAATGTGTTTTTTTTTAGCCAGCTTATGCACAGGCGAGCCGCTGGATACAGGTGTGCTTCGGCAGGGGGCAGCTGCAAATGATCAATTGTGATTAAAATTTACATGGATTGTCATCACGAGTGAAGTTTTATTATTTTGCTGCCTAGTTATCAAATTTCACGGCTGTGTCAGAATTTGTGACCTTCATTCAACGCTAATGCAGCAGCTCTTCGTACAGTCCCACTCTTCTGTATTGTGGAACACCAGAGCTGTAAATTGCTAATTTGGGATCCTCTCCCTTTTTTAAACTTTAGTTTTTTCCTGAATGAGACACTTTGACAAGAACACAGAGCTCTTCTTCGTTTCACTGTATAACTATGAGCTTCTGAGCAAGTCAAGGTTTTTGAACATTTTTATCCCAGAATGTGGGCTTTCAGTCATTTCATATATATCGACCCTCGCAGCACTTTGAAACTCACACAACTGTGTGGTTGATTGATTTCTTAGAAAACTGTATTTTAGCAAAGCAGTTTCCCTGTCTGGCCCCAGAGCTTGTTGGATAGGAAAGAGAGTGCAACCTTTTTCTTAAACCAATACCTGGTGGATGGAGGATTTGAGAGCTCCAAGCTGCTCACCTAAATAGATTTCTGATTTTCTTTTTCTGGATCATAAATGTGGACTAAAACGACTATTGCCACAAAATTTTAATGTAATGTCAAGACAGTACACCAACCTATCCAATATTCCTGACCTTCAGACCTGCAGAAAAACTAAGCCACTTGCAAGCTGATGTTCAAGCACTCATTTCAGTTTTGCTTATATACTGTTGGCTGCAGTGACAGTGACAAACTCATACTGAGAATTCTTTCATGCCTGCATATCATGTTTGCGTTGATGGATGTTCCCCCTTGTTTGTGCTTTGTAGTCACCACTCTGCCTAAATCTGTGTATTTTTATTTGATGTACCTACCATTACATCAAATCTACCGTTCAAAAGTTTGGGGTCACTTAGAAATGTCCTTATTTTTGAAAGAAAATAAGAATGAAGCCAATGAAGATGACCTTAAATCATGAATCCAGTCTAGTCATATTTAACGTGGTAAATGACTATTCTAGCTGGAAACAGCTGATTTTTAATGGAATATCTCCATAGGGGTACAGAGGAACATTTCCAGCAACCATCACTCTTGTGTTCTAATGCTACATTGTGTTAGCTAATGGTGTTGAAAGGCTCGTTGTTGATTAGAAAACTCTTGTGCAGTTAACATGAAAAAAAGTGAGTTCTCATGTAAAACATGAAATTGCCTGGGTGACCCCCAAACTTTGGAATGGTAGTGTATATCTGTTATGTCTATTATTACTTTTCTTTTTTTTCTTTTTTTTCAGATTTTTAGGCATTACCTGTGTGTTCTGTGGCTTTCTGTTTTGCATGTTAGCCATCAAGTGCATACTTGCTGGAAGAAAGGATTTTGGGGATCTAGGAACTATAGATTATGACATTAAGATGGTTACTAAAAAAAAAAAAAAAAAAAGAGGGGGGTGGTGGTTAGCAATTCTTCTGCAACTTGATGGCAACTCCTTTGACCAATTGCACTTGAAGCACTTTTGCACTTACTACAGGTTTTTCCTTCTGTCTGAATTCTTGCTTGTGTTGTACGTCACTTTGGACAAAAGCGTCTGCTAAATGAAACTGTAGAATTGTCGCCTAATTTGGCCGTAGCACTTGTTTTTATTGAAGAAATAGCAACAGGTGACTTTTTTGCATTTAATTCTTCAGATTCTCTGATAGCGTTTTGTAAAGTTTTGTCTCAGACTTAGAGAAACATTTAGATGGAAGATGTAAATTTCAAATAAGGAATTTTAAATAACAGTGGTCAGCCGTTGCCACGAAGGTCTTTCAGGGTTCGATCTCCAAAAGCCTAAACCTTGCGCTGCGCTTCTGTGATTCTGTTCATCATGTCTATTTCTGCTCCCCACTCAGCCCCTTGCTCTCCACCCAGGATGTCAAACACATGTTATCACTGCCTGCGCTCCCCTCAGCCTTGGAGAGACACAAAAGGCTTCTCTGGCGTTACCAGCAGCCCTTGTGGCTTACCTCAGCCCCCACACCCTCTCTCCACATCAGCCCCTTCCCCAACACAGCACACTAAATTACTGTCTGCCTCCACCTCATCTGCTCCCTGAGCACTAAATTATTGTCAGCAAGCCATTTCCCCCACACCTTCGTGCACTTGCATTAGCTAAGTGTGTTTGTATGTGTGTGTGAGACAAACGCCTGTGTTCTTGAGCTTCGCGGGTGCAATCATTATTGGATCAACATTTTGCTGCCTGTGTGTTTACACATACTGGAACCAGAAGATTGTCACTATGTGTATCTGCTTGCATTTAAAGATATTTATGACAAAATCAATCATCCCTCCTGTCTGTTTACAAGCATATGTTGGCCTGGTTTTGGTTGATTCTGTTTTGCAGCCCTAGTGACAGGCACCCCTTGCAGTTTTGGTGTAAGTCAAACAGTTTGCTCTACGTTCCTTGTTTGCCTCCACATCTGTTCGAGTGGGAAGACAAAAATATGTTCTTATAATGTGCAAAACGTTAATCTGTTGCAAGGGTTTGTTTATCATTTCGGATTATTGGTGACTATTTTTTTCTCTGCTGACATTGCACTGGTCGTGTTTGTGTGTAAATGGGTGCCAGTGTGTTTGTGTGTGTGCGTGCCCACAGAGATTATTGTTCTGGTCAATCAGCAGAGGAGCCATCCTCAATTTATTTGGTACCACAGTCTCCATTAGGTCATAATATGTTCACATACACATACAAACACGTCACCCTCATTAGACTCCCATTTATCTTCCCAAGGAGAGACTCCCCACAAACACATTAATGGTTTAAGATAGTTACAGACGCTCTCTGGAGAGGAGGCTGTGTCTTCCTGTTTTATGGCAAACTTTGGCTCATGCGGTTATTTACCAAAATGCATATGAATTTCTGTTCCCTTTGTGTTTTATCGTCCTTGCTTCTCCTTTTATTGTGGCCATTTTTTGTCTTTTCAGGCTGCTATCCCTGCCCCGGCCCCAGCCTCAATCCAATAGCTCTGGGAAGCCGCTGGCTTGCCTACGCTGAGAACAAGGTAGTGTACACATACACACACATTCATCCAGTGCAGAAGTGCCTTATCAGAGAAGCGACATATTTACCATCCCAAAAATGCATTTTATCTATTTTCTGCTTTTTAAATCTGTCTGGATAAACAACTCATTCCTGAAAGAGTCCACTAGAGATGATAACATTTTGAAAATCAACAGATGCACAAGAGGTTTCTGTTTAATGGGATTGTTAAGTATTTACAAAACCCAGAATGCTCCATTGTGCATTCTGACATACTTTTGATGTGTAATTGACAGATGGAGCTGCTGTTTGTGTGACTGCCTAAGGATTTCCAGAAATGACTAAATCAATTTTGTAATACTGAGAGAGAACTGTTCAAGTGATATTGTATTTGAAATGAAATCAGTACGGTGGCTGTCTGGTTGTGCAACCTTTCTTTGATTGCAAAACCAATTTCCTCCAAAGAATGAAGAGGGGAGCCTTTTAAATATCTGAATCTCAGTTAATTTCTCCCAAAATCTCCCTTTATGTGTGGTATTTCCATCTGACCTCCACTGTAGACTCTGTATTTATCTATAAATCTGTGTGTTTTTTGCAGTTGATCAGATGTCACCAGTCTCGTGGGGGAGCTTGTGGTGACAATGCACAGTCCTATACGGCCACAGTGATCAATGCTGCCAAAGTAAGTGAAAATATCGACACATATTGAAATATTTTGGTTATGTGTTGCTGATTGCCTTTCTTATGTATACACATTAGGCTTTTTGCCTTACATGAGTAAATTGGACATTATGAACATATTTATTTTGTGTCATACCATTAGGGTTTGGTACTTAACGTTTTTTTTCCACAATAGCTATTTTTTGAAAATAGAAAAATCAGATATAAAGATACTGAGCATCGTGTCCTGTTCATCTTTAGTTTATAATCTGAGGTGACAGCAGCTAGTTTGCATTCTCCAGATGTTTCTTGTAACTGTTTTAGCAGAATGATAGAGAAAATTCATGGTTTGATGCAGTGTTCACGGTCACAGCTGTCTACAGTACTAGAGAGAGCACAAAAGAAATGAGGATGAAGGAGGCTTAATGAGCCGTAATTGTTGCCATGAAAGGTCAGGCCCTAAAACACACCTTAAAATCACTATAAAAATAAACATGTCAAAGGTGATTGTTATTTATTTAAATTGTTATTACAAAATATTCTTACCAACATATTCTTTAAATTCTAAAATAAAATGTTCCTTTAAGATATAAACAGTATCTTTAGAATTTACTTAAGTTGAACATTCATACCAGACATGCAACTTTAGGTTTTCACATTTAGTTTATAGCAATTAATGTTTATACTCAGTCATTCCTCACTCTCTTGTCTCAAGTTGTCCACAGTTAGGCAGCTTTCTGTAGCCCAGAGGTCCATTCATCTGTGTTTAGAGGATCTGAGGGGAACTGGATAATTCTTGGATGACTACAGCGTGTGGTAGACGCACATAACTGACTGACATGTAAAGGAACATTTTAACACTACTCAAGCCTGGTAATAGATGTGTATGGATGTTGGTGTCCAGTGCAGCTCTTATTATTTATTTTTCCAGAGAAGCAGCCAACCTGATTGGAACAATGTTTTCCACAGTTTTCTCTCATGTTGTTGTGAGTTGCTGGGCGATTTAAATGGAAAATCTACAGATACACCTGGGTTTGGCTTTACCTTCATTTTGGACTGCATTTATTTTTCTCTCCTGCATTCTGTAAAGGACCACCTACTCTCTCTGATTGACTCTGTCCCTAATAGTTTTACCTTAACCGTCTCACTTCTTACCAACAAGTGTGGGATTCAGAAGCGAAGTAGTGGTGGTTGGGTGGAATGTTGGTGGGGAAAAACTGAAGGTCACATGTGCTCCAAAGTGATTGTTAATAATAGTTGTTATCAATAATGTTAAATAAAGGCCTATCAATTGTCTGTTCAGTGTACTAAGCTTAGCAAGCTAGCTAGCGGTGTAGCCCACAGTTTCTTTCAAAGAGATGGCAGAGCAATATGAAAATAACAACTCGTGATATGTTATGTTTTGTGACAGACAACACAAACTCGTTCCTTGATTTTGTATGTATGCCTAAGGTATGGGTTCTCATTCAAATGAATGAGAACCCGTCTCAAAACTTTTGACAGGGGGTGTATGTCTAATCCGACACTGGGCAGACTTGGAGTGGTCTGTGGGTATAACAAATAACAATTTTGTCAGGCCAATGTTAAATTTAACGCACCGAATACAGGCTGATAAATACCTATTGATTTTGTATTTGTTCTCTATATGTTTTGTATATTTTCTATATTCAGTGGAGTCACTGATAGTGTTGAAGTGGATTTAACCCTCTAAACTCAAAGTTACATTTTTACTCCCTGTGGCTTTATTTTTAACTGCAGTCCTGCTAGTCCTGCACGTCTATGGAAACAGCACAACCAATGGTTAGAAATAGGCAGAACTCAAAAATGTCTTTTGTACAGTACAACAAAGTAAAAATACTGTGACTGTACATTTGACAAAAATTCAAAAACTTGGAATCTATATGTATTTTTTCCCCCATGTTCCCACAGGAGCTACCAGTACTAGACAAAAGCAATGTATTTATTTATTTTTAAATTTTTCCATCGTCCATGCTTGCTATTTGCATTCCTATCCGTTCTGGACAAACACAGATATGTTGAGGGGCACAGAATTTTTTCACTTTGTGCAGGATGTAGTACAAAAGTTTAATTTGTGTATAATTTTGAGATGAGTCGTGTAGAATAAACCATTCTTGATGAAATATTATGATTTTAAGCTTAGTTTTAGTTGGTTTCTCACATGTGAGTAGTTCAAGGATCACTGAAAAACTGAAAAAATTTCTTGCAGTTTCTGTCTGCCAGTGGGTTTTGGGGTTGAGAGGGCCAAATATTTGCATCTTTCTGAACTTAAATTATCTCCAATATACAAAAGCAAATATATGTTTATTTGGCCTTGAAATCAACAACTCACATGTAAATTTGATAGTTTAATTCTTTGATGCATGCATAACATGGGTCAAAAGTGTCTCCTATTCAATGGAATATGGGGCACTTTTGACTCATGTTGTGCATCAAAGGGTTAAACAAGATTAGATATTAAAATCAAATGCTTTGTGTATCTTCTTGTGAACTCTAAATTGCCCGTAGGTGTGAATGTGAGTGTGATTGTTTGTCTGTATATGTAGCCCTGTGACAGACTGGCCACCTGTCCAGGGTGTCCCCTGCCTTCGCCTGAGGCAGCTGTGATAGGCTCCAGCACCCCCCTAGTGAGGATAAAGCGGTGTATAGAGGATGGATGGATCTTCTTGTGTTATTTTCAGAATGAAGGAATTAGGAGAGCATTAGGGATTGCAAGTGAAGCAGGTAGAAACAGTAGAATAAGTCAGGTGGTCCAAAACCCAGCACTTTTTAGCGCTGGCAAAGTTGAAAAAACAACAAAAAAAAGGGGGGGGGGGTTAGCAACTCTTCTGCAACTTGATGGCAACACCTTTGACCAATCACACTTGAAGCACTTTTGCACTTACTACAGGTTTTTCCTTCTGTCTGAATTCTTGCTTGTGTTGTACATCGCTTTGGACAAAAGCATCTGCTAAATGAAATTGTAGAATTGTAGAAACAGAAATGTAGTTTTTGCAGGGCATTACAATGAAACAAACTACAGACAAAAAGCAGCGTGCCTCTGGACCCACTTTGTTCTCACAAGCTTTTTCTATCCAGGTGATATTCTCACCTTTTTTTAATCACTTACCTGTTTGAATAACACAAGATGAACAAAGAACAAAATATACATAGTATACACATTATAAACTAGACTATCTTTCCTGAACAGTTTAGGACATAACATGCTTTGCCAGACCCTGATTTTCTATGGAAGCTTGCATAGAGTTCTCTTCTCTACCAAGGATGCCAATGCAATATAAATTTGTAGCAAACATGTTGAAATTGGGGGCTGCACAGTGACGTAGTGGTTAGCACTTTCGCCTTGCATGGGGTTTGCATGTTCTCTCTGTGCATGCGTGGGTTTTCTCCGGGTACTCCAGCTTCCTCCCATGTTGCTGTAATCGCTCACAAAGTCCTTTGGTCTGTCATAAGATTTTGTTCTGGTAAAGCAGCACATAAGACAGCTTTTCCAGCTCTGCCTACACCATCTGTAAATGTGCTGACATTGGATCCACCTGGCCCGCCTGGCTGACTGGGGCCGAGCTTATGAGACACTTCATCAACCTGCCTATCTGTTTGTTCCCAGTATAATCTGTTTCTCTTCATTGGTCTTGTTTCACTTCTCTCCACAGGGGAGTGACAGTAAGGTGGCTCACAAACAGCCAACAGCCCCCTTTGATACCAAGTGAAATTCATCCTTGGTCTGATTTAGCCAATTGCCAACACATGCGTGTGGATAGCTTCTCTTTTAGTTCCAGTCTGTTTCTCCATTTGGTCCCAGAGGAAGGCCTAATTGATTAATAAAGAACAAGTGTATCTAACAGTGAGTGTGAAAGAAGTCTCATTAGCAGGCTAATGATGGAATACATCAAAATGAGCGCTGCAGCGTAGTAAAGCTGGACAATGGCAGGGGGTATTGATATGCAGACAGGCAGTCTGCTTGCCTGCCCTCTCCTCATTTAGGACCATATATCTCAATATGGATGACAAGGTATCTCCTTCTGGCTTGTGGCGCGACACGCTGGCTCTTACTGCTGACGTCCAGAGACATGGAAACAAAAAAGGGGGGTCATGGGCGGAGGCGGGTGGCATTAAAGTGTAATGGCTTTTGTTTATAAGAAAGATAAAAGAGAGAGTTCAATGACTCGGAGTCGGACCAGTGGGGCACTGCTTCAGATTTTCTCTCTCTTACAGTAAATTTGTGTATCACATCAGTGCAGTTGCCTGTCACTCGTGGGTGTATGGTTGAGAAAGACCTTTCACATAAATTAGGCTGTAATTTGTTTAGATGGCGACATCAGGCCGTGGCTGTGTGTATGTCTGTGTAAGTGTGTATGTGTTTTTGTCAGACATGATCTGCATCCAGAACCCCCCTCCCCACCAGCAGATCAATAGCCCCTGTTTGGACTACCACTAAGATCTCCACAACTGCAGTGATTAGAAAACACATTAGTGTTGATCAATTAGGAGCCAAACGCCTCACTTAATAATTGATGGCTCTTCTTGCGCGCACACACACACACACACACACACACACATACAGAGGCAGCAGACAGCGCTAGTGTGCCTGGCCAAGTGGCAAAGAGAGACAGTGGGTGATCCTCAGACCCAACAAACGCGAGGCGCCACGCTGTATTGACAGGGCCGCCTAGTCTGAATGCCTGATTAGGCTCTCCGGGGCCCCTTTGGCGCTTACACACACACAGACACACAGTCACAGGCATTGGACTCCATTAGGCTAAGACAGTGTAGTAGGTGAGATAGACTCCACTTAAGCAGCACTATCCATTTCCCTCAGTCGAGCCACAGAGGTGTGTTTGAGCCAGACACCCTGGCTGGGCCTTAAGCGGACACAGAGGAGCCTCATGCACACACATGGTGTCTCCTGTGGCTACAGTGCTACAAGTCATCAGCACTACGAGCTATCAGCAGGCATCAAGTGAACATGTTGCACAGACACACACACACAGACAGACACGGTATTGCACATATACTGATGCACTTTGCAGTTCCTCTGATCTTTATGGCCTGCAAAGTGAACTACAAGATATGGCATATCACAGAGATGCAGAATATATTACATGGAAATATGTAACCTCAGCTACACGATTATGATATGTTTTTTCCTTCTTTCAGACTTTAAAAACAGGCCTCACAATGGTGGGTAAAGTTGTTACACAGCTGGCAGGCACCCTACCAGCAGGCACCCCAGATGAGGAGGGCACACCTCACAGTGCAAGCCGCCGAAGCCCCCACAACCCCGGCGTGGTTACCATCATCGACACACACAGTGTTGGAGAAGGACAGGTCAGTTGAATGCTATGCTTTGTTTGCTGTTTTTTGCTACTTTCATGGACGGTAAGAAAGTATAAAAGCACTTCAAGAAATTAAAAGGGCAACAATAAGGACCCTGTCGGTTCTTGTCTGATAATTCATTATCTGTGTTAAACACAATATAGTCGTATACACACATTTAAATGATTTTTTGCTGTAAATATGTACGAACTACGCAATATATGAATTTCTGTTAAGGCAGATTGTTTGCATTATTGTTAAGGTGTGGGATTTAATTTCTAAATTTCATATAAGAAGTGCAGACTTGTGTGTTTTGAAGTTAAATAAAATAAGGTAAGGTAAGGTAAACACCCACATTGCAGTCCTTTAATCAGCTATTCACCTATAGCTGTATTTGTGCAAAACTAAGAAGTTTTTTACTTATTGCCTGGCATTGGATTTGGTTTTTAAATCTAAGTAATTTCTTGAAACCAAGAAAAGATACAGGTTTGTATGTATTCTACTGCATGAACTACAACAGCGGGCAATCACTTACACCTTTCCAAAATGCCTGTTTGGACTTTGCAAAGGGGCACCAAACATGGGACGTTGGAAGGTAGAAGAAAGTTTTATTCTCTGACCAGAAAAATTTAACCTTGACGGTCCTGATGGCTTCCAACGTTACTGGCATAACAAGGAGATCCCACTGGAAATGTTTTCTACGCGGCACAGTGGAGGAGGGCCATCATGATCTGTGGTGCTTTTTCCTTAAATGGAGCAATGGAGCTTCAGGTTGTGCAGGGCATCAAATGATGGCTGGCTCTGTGAAGATGTTGCAGTGGGCATCCGTCATGGCTGAGGGCCTCGTCTGGTCAGTAGTGGCTAGGTCTTTAATGACTGGGTCTTTCAGTAACGCTGCAGTTCACAGCGCCCACCTGACAAAAGGTGTTCTTCCAGGAGAATAACATCACTCTTTTGGACCATCCTGTGTGTTCTCCTGAGAATCCAATTGAGAACATTTGGGGATGGATGGTAAGGGAAATTTACAAAAATGGACATCAGCTCCAGACAGTGAATGCCATCTTCACCACTTGGAGCAACGTTCCCACCAGCCTCCTGGAAAGACTTGCATCAAGCATGCCTAAACACATTTTTGAAGTGATCCGCATGACTGGTGGAGCTCCTTATTCCTGAGTTCTTTTTTGACACTTTTGTTTCTGTGTCGAGGGAGTTTTCTAGGTTTTTTTGAGCTATAATCTTTAAATTTTGATCAACTGATGAACAGCCTATTTCAGTTCAATTTTTGTTTTCAATAAATTGCTCACTCAGTTTTTTGCTCTCACTCCCATTTCTTCTTTTTGCATTTTGAAGCTCTACTTAGAACCTTCTTAAGATCCAACGGTGCAAAATGCGATTTCTTGCAATCTGGTCTTTAGATTTTGATCGGGAGTGTTTATGGATATATGTGTTTGGTCTAATCTTTTGATTTCACTGTGGCTTTTGAATTGTAGGGAAAAGCTAACTAGGCTCATTTAAACTCGTGTTTTTGCCTTGCAGCATCCTATCTCATCATCCGACTAAAATTAGTCTGAGCTCACTGTGTTTCCTTTTTGGATCTTGCAAGGCGGTTAACCAGAAACTGTTACCAGGTGACCATCCTTGTTTAACAGAATGTCAGCTGTACTTGCTTGCACTTTCAGTGCTTTCATAATCCCCCAACTAGGCCCTTTTTATGTATAATGCATGGACACACACACCAAAAATTAAATCGACTGCAATTTCTTCTTGGCTTCTTTCCTCTCTGGTCTTGTCGTGTGTGACCCAGGTAAACATAACTTTGGCCTCTGTGGCTTGGTGGGAAACAGAAAAATTCCCAACGTTGGATTTTCATTTTATTTTTTTTCTGTGGGTCAGACACACTCAGACTCATTCATCTCACTCTGTAGAACTCACTAAAAGGTGTGACTTAGATTTGCTGCATATTTTAACAGCCAAGCTTTTAGCCACGGCCCTGTCTGTTTTAGCAGCGCTGGTGGGAGAGACAGTCTGTAAACAGGCAGCTGTAACCTCACATGAAGCTCAAGGCTGAGCGAAAGCACCATATGTCAGATCAGGCCCTGACATTAAATTTGGCCATTTTTATGCAAGTGTGCCTACAAGAGAGTAAGGTGCTGTTGTAATTTAAGTTGTACCTCTGCTTACATTTAACCTTTTACACGTTTTTCTCACTGAAAAAGTTGCAAGTTACATCAAGAACATTCTTTTTGAAAATATTTAAAGGACAAAATAAATACTGCCTATTTAGAGAGTCCAAAAATAGAGGAAGCTATCATATTCGCTGTTTCACCACACACACAGTTCAATCATCGTCTCCTGCTGAAATACTAACTGCTCAACGAGTGTCATGGCTTACAGACAGCTCCACTCTCTCAAGAGTCAAGTATAGTAGGGCTGAGAATGTGCATTGATAATGGGTGTGGACTAGTGATGGGTTTATTACACACTGGTCAACAGTGCATTCATTTACTGTAGGATACTGACCTACCTCTCCTACATGAAACCGTCTGCTGACCTCTCACCAAACCAAGAGTGACCTGATGCCCTACATTGCTCAGACATGGGACATCAACCATGTTTATAACTACCATATTCGATCTGATGAGATAATACTATGTGACAGAATGAAGCAGCCAGAACACTGAAGATGCTATATAAAAAACACCATTAATAGAATGTAATAACACTAATGTATCTCTAATATAGCAAATAGTGAGCAGCAAATCACACTAACACAGATATCACAAACACTTGCAGCACTCATCCTGTACACAAAATATCACGAAGGTAAAATAGAACAAAAAACTGCAGCGGAACGCTCTCACAGAACAGTCACAAACTATAGAAACACCTGTGAGTCTTAGCACAGGGCACACCTAGCACAACTTATGGCTCAGCTAGCAGGAATTCACAATGCCCAGCAGAGTAGAATGGACAACAACAACTTGCAGTAGAGTCACTGATCTATAATATAACACAATAAAGAGGTGGGAAAGATGAAATGTTTTTTTAAATACTTAGACCCACCTGACCTATTATCAGAACTAATCTGCAGCAGCCAACCTGAAAAATATGCATTAATCAACCAAACAACCCCAACCAGAAATCCCTGTTGCAGAACACCTTAACAATAACATTTTTATAACCACGTGTTAAAAGTAAAGAATAAATACACCTTGAAATCTGATGCAGCAGACTGAGTTTATTCAAAGTGCAAAACAGTGTTGGAGAACCCACACCCTCAATTGCTGTTGGTGTTTGAAAACTTGTGACAGAGCGAAGAAGAGAAGGTGAACTACTAACCTAGCCTTAGCACACAATGTCAATTCTTTATAACCTTGGCCAGAGAACTGTTTGTTACTTTTTGACCTGAACGCACATCTCTATTGACTCTGTGGGCATAAGGCTGTTATCGGCCACTCATTTCGTGTGGGTTTTTCCTTCTTTTTCTGCACGTTATTGTTTTCAAAATCCCCTTCACCACAGGAAGCTAGAGCTGGACTCGAATATCTGAATATTCGGTCCCGACGGTGGTATCCGGATATTAATTTTGAAATCCGAATATTCATTTGGCCAATGAAAATGTTTAGTGGCTCTTGATTGATTTTTGGTTGTATGTGTGACCAAAACGATTACACTTTGGAGCCCTGAGTTAGCAACCGAGCTAGCTTACTGACTGCTAACTTCCCGATGGCATGGGCAAAGCTGCTCCCAGCAATACATAGATTCCTTTTTTGTAATGTGTAATGGAGGTAAATGAATTTCTGAAGATATGCAGGCATTGAGTTAATGAAAACAAAGCTAAAGAAACTGGCCTGTCTGTATCCTATAATTTTAAACAACATGTTGTAAATAGGGCTGCACAGTGACGTAGTGGTTAGCACTTTCACCTTGCAGCAAGAAGATCCTGGTTCAAATCCCGGCCTGGGCCTGGGATCTTTCTGCATGGAGTTTGCATGTTCTCTCTGCACACGCGTGGGTTTTCTCCGGGCACTCCGGCTTCCTCCCACAGTCCAAAAATATACTGAGGTTAATTAATTACCCTAAATTGTCCGTAGGTGTGAATGTGAGTGTGATTGTTCGTCTGTATATGTAGCCCTGTGACAGACTGGCGACCTCTCCTGGGTGTCCCCTGCCTTCGCCCGAGTCAGCTGGGATAGGCTCCAGCACCCCCCGCGACCCTAGTGAGGATAAAGCGGTGTATAGAGAATGGATGGATGATGTAAATAGAATAAAACTGTATTTGTGTTCTCTATTAGGAAATTACATCCTCTAATATGAACCTTTTGGAAGTGTTTGATGCTTGTATCTCTGAAAGCATGAAAGTGGCATTTTTGCTCCCAAAACAATTATTATCCCCCAACAATTGTTGAACTTAAAGTTTTTGTATTTTCCTGGACTACATCATTCTCCACAGACTCACCTGCATTATGCATTATGTATGCATTATGATACAGCCAGAATATCCAAGTTGTTTAAATCAGTCCACTGGACTTTAAGAAAGTTCCTTGAAACATTCTTAAAGTCCAGTGCACTGATTTAAACCACTTGGTTAACCATGACCTGGATGAATGAGAACCTACACAGACATACAGCCAGAATACATACTAATATATGCATCTAACTCTTGTGACAGTTTGAACTGTGCCAGTCGTCCTCAACAGGATCTCCCCTTAACATTAAAAATATGCTAAAAGCTTTTATCCCCTTAATTCTCCTCAGCCACTCTGAACCATGATTAATCACACTGTAGGAGCTGTCACATTTTTAATGAGGCGTGTTAGCATACATAGTACAGTTTGTCAGTGATGTAGTCACCACACACACACTCGCTGCCTTCTCCTGCTCTCTACACTATGACTGTATCCGCCCTGTACTCAGTGTGTTGTCTTATAAGCTGGACCTAAGCCTTCAGAAGCAGGTCTGCACTGTGTCACCAGCCAACACACTGTAACCATACACTGGCCATAAACACTGACGAGGCCCGGCAAGGAGGGAGGGTATGGCTAGGAGTGGAGGAGAAATGGAGGATGAAGAGAGTAGTGGGAGTGTGTGGGTGGTGGGGGTGGGAGATTGAGGATGGGGTTGGGGCGTAATTTTTGTAAAAATGGGAAAAGTCAGGAATATGACAGAGGTGAGTTCCTATGTCAGTGTGGGAAGCCAAGATATCCCCATCTCTACGAGGCTTTGAAAGTCCTTATTTGGAACGGCAGCCTCATAACACACAGAACACACTCTCTCCCCTGTGTGACGGCCCGGTTCTCTGGAGGACACTCCTGTTTCAAAGGGCTCCAGCAGGATTCCCTCACAGAACAACATTGTCTGCCTGCACCGTAATAAAAGTGATCTGCTTCATGTCACCAGCCTCTTTCTGTTCTCCCCCTTTTCTTCTTTTTTTTTTTTCTCTGCTTATTTTTTTGCTTGTAGTCCGAGACGGAGCCCTTTAATTTTTAGAGACTGTTTCTTGTTTGGACTGCTCCTATTTAAAATGCTCAGCCAGCCTTCCTGACATCGTTAATGCAACGCTGGGGCCAAACCTAACCTTGTGTATTTGTTCTCTCTCTCAAACACACACTCTTGTACACAAAGTGGACTCATGTCTAGGCTTTCTTCTAATCTTTTTTTGTGACTAAAGGGTTTTCTGCCAGCTCCTGGTCTCGATACAGCCTTTGTTAGATTTCTCCCATTCTTGACAGCAGACTTCATACAGAGATTTAGGAGCAGCCTCTAGTTGTGCAAAGTAGTGACTTATAATTTCATTTTCTTAGGCATGTTTCAGAAGTAGGAAGCCAATGCTAGATTTGACGCCAGTTTCTCCCTGTTTACGGGAAAACCCGCTGTCATGGGGTATCGTCAAAGCCACATGTGAAAAGCCACATCATTGCCAAAGTATATTTGTCCATATTCTCGTCTCTGTTGTTGAACCATGTCCACGCTGGTCTCAGTGCCTCAGCCTACTACTAAAACAACAGCAGCAATGAAATATAGCCTGGATTGTGATTATTCCGAAATTTTTTGTTGCTGCACAAGAACAGGGATTTTGAAGAACGTGTGCGTCTTTGTTTCAGGTAATTGTTCTCTATCCACAAGAGGGCAATGGCACATTCAAAAATGAGTTTCATTTCCATCTGCTGCACACTGCGGTGATGTGAAAGAACAGTGCTCACTGTGGTGATGATATCAGACCAAACCAAAATGTGAAGAGAAATCCTTGAGCAGGGGAAAGTCCCACTTTGGGTTTAATGTTCTCATTGTTAGAAAATGATTTGGACTTTCTTTGTGTGTGTGTGTGTATACACTCCAGGTCTTGGTGAGTGAGGACTCGGATGGAGAGGGAGTAGTGGCTCACTTCCCAGCTCATGACAAACCCATCTCCTGCATGCAATTCAACCTCAGTGGTAAGAAACACTCGCACATGCTCATGCATACAAAGCCATACACTCACATTTATTTTTGAGGAAACAGACAGAACACTTGAGGCAAATTCAGAAGACTGAAAACACTATAGAGGTTACACTTCCATTGAAGTGCAATGTAGTGTGTGTTTGGATCACATGTACCCACCTCATCTAATCTCTTTGGGCTTGGCTGTACTAACCATCGGACCCAAATCTGTTCATAATGTGTGTATGCATACTGTACTCAATGAACGTGTGCTTAGCCTGTTTTTCTGTAGCACAACACTTTTCATTAGGCTCAAAACAGGCAGCACATGCAGGCAAACAATGTGGCATACGTACTACAAAGAATATTTATAATTTAAATTTCATGCAAGGTGTGTGAAATTAAAAACAAACAAATCAATATTATTTATGAGCACCCTTTTCCTTTCAGCCTCTGAGCCTCAAAACCTACTCATTGGTTTGTTGAGAGTTAAATTCTCTCCTTTTTTTAAGTGAATATATTTTTAAATATAACATATTCCCATTTATAAGAGCCAGAAACTGTAAAAACAAAGAAATGGTTGATTTTAAGTTTCCATTGGTCTTTGTACTACTCATCTGTAACATGCTGTTCCATCAGAAAACTGATCTAAGCTTAAAATCAAGATATTTCATCAAAATCGTTTATTCTGCATGCCTTATCTGGAAGCATTGACAAAAATAAATCATTTGCACCAGTTTCTATTTAAAAAAAAAAAAAAAAAAAGTGTCATTTATGCAACCAGTAAGCCATGAGTAAAAGTAAAAATGTAAGTCGTAAAATACATATAATTTACAGTACCGCATTTTTTTTCAGTATTAGTAACACATGTTGGCACTTTGCAAAATGTTGTACATGTTAAATTTAAATTCAGTATTTTTTTTTAAAATTCTTAAAAATCAATAATCAGAGAAACTCAACTTTTTTAAAATTGTACTATATATATCTATATCTATATATCTATCTATATATATATATATAGTACAATTTAAAAAAGTTGATGTATATATATTTTACTACACACACACACACACACACACACACACACACACACACACACACATAATGTTTTATGGCATTTTAACTGTCTTACAAGAAGACATTTCTTATATTTTCCAGTACCAGCCAGAGATTTACAGTTTCTACAGGACTTTATAGGTGCAGCTAAAAGAATCATAAATATCTTGAAAAAGTAATTTTTTTTAAACCTGTATATTCCAGTGAAAAAAATAACCCATGCAGTACAAATGTGAGTCACATCACTCAAAATCTGCTTGGGGCTCAGAGGCTTAAGGGATGATTCTGGTTTATTTAAGCCTGTTTTTTTTTCTCCAATGTGGTTGTTTCTTGTAGCTATATTTGTAGATACTTTTAACTTTGCTGTTAAAAGTATCTACTGAGAAATGCTCCACAAAGTAGTATGCGAATCGGGTGTTTGAGCAACTAGAGCAAAAAACTTGATAGTTACATGAATCATTTTAAACATTTATTTGTGAGTCTGACTGAAAGTAAAACCAAATATTGGCTGCCTGAAATGGGCATTTTGCCAACTGCCATAGGGATCTCTAACAGGGATACTTGCTGCAGTTTTTTAAGGTATTTGGCAGGTAGGTTGTTCCAAGCATCTGTCTTCTTGTGTAATCTTTTGTTCTTGTAGTGGATGAAAATAGTTTATTATAATGCTGCGCAGTGTTTTGAGGACAAATGCAATGTCTCCCTGATGGTTCTGCGTTATTGATAAGAGGACGCAAAACAACCCAACACAACAATTCTTGTCAGTACTGCAGTTACAATAAGTACATTGGATCTTTTCTTTAGAATTAGTTTCCAGTTCAAATGTTTAACTTCATTAATCAAATGTTGCACCATTCCATTTTATAGCAAAGAGTACTTTTTAGTAGTGTGGAGGTGTACTAATGTGGATGGACAGCGAGGAGGGATCTGCCCATTCTGGAGAAAACAGCAATGTCGAGTTTTTTTGTTGGGTTTTTTTTTTTTTTGCATGATGGGATTATTTTTATGGAATGAAAACTTTTAATACACAAAGGAGAATTGTTCAGACTTCATGACTGGAGAGGGAGCTAATTAAAATGAAATCATAAAAAGATGAAAAATACAAAAGGCAACCAGTTTGATGACATTTGAACAGTGTCTACATCACCTGGAAGTGATTATATACATTTGTTTTTCTATTTGTGTCTTTATTTAAACAAAGATGCACTCTAAAATCTTCACTATTTTATGTGACATTCACCTGGAAATTTCTGTGGTTTCTTAGAAGAGAACAGATAAAAAGCTGGACTTTCTGGTCAACACTGGAGGAGTTTGACAGTCACAATAGATGTATTAATTTAACTGCTTTTTCCACCTTGACCAATAACAGATTTGGTGATCTGCGCTACATGTTATGACCAAGGCAGATCATCTATGCAGGTGACTGAACACAGGATGACGCAACCTGGAAGTTTAACATAGAACAATTGGTGCAGCTGACACCTCTCACCCGCATCACTATGTTTGTGCTACAAATCTTTCTATGTCCTGCCACTGTGGTACATGATTTGTGGAAAATGCTGTCCTAAGCCCGTGGTATGAAAACTTATATCACAATTAATCACCTAATTGGCTGTCGGTATGTGTATTTCACTGTGGCAATTTCTTGCATTGTCGACATTCACCCTAAAAAGAGAAGGGCAGTACTGTAGATGCTTTGTAAGTGTGAATGGGCTACCTCACCAGTCCATGTGTGTGATGTTTGTGTTTGATGTTTCCTGTTACCCCTGTGGAGTGTATGTGTGTAAGTTAATAAAGAAGCTGTTGAGAGATGACTGACCCAATGACCTCCTAGCCCCAAGAATCCTTCACTTACTGAGACTCGTGACTTACCTCAGCAGCTCTCTCTTAGGAGGAAGATGTTGATATTTTAGGCAACGACAGATCAGACAATGTTGTCCACACACCACCTTTTCCCATCCTTTCCACACCAAAAATCACAACAACATTCCAGGTCAAGTACAATTAAGTTACTGAAAATTTGCTAAAGTAGTGTTTTCTTATCTAGAGACTTGTCTTAACCTCTACCAGCTTTATTCCTTTCAACAAACAGTATGCAATGTTTGTTGATATTTTTCCATTCATAAACATATTTTTTGTATATATATCAAACTGAAATTTTAATTACTCTCCATTTCTTTTGTGGTTTGGTTTATGTGTCCTTCTTTGAGATTGTTTTAATAGTTAGCTAGTAATCTTTCCTGCTTCTTGGACTCTGCCATGCATAATGTTGACTATACTGCTGCCTTCTGATGACACCTGGCAGCCTAATTTGTATATTTCAAAGCAATTAATGGAAACATGCCCATTTACTTTCCTTTTTTCCTTTTTGGCGACATTCGAAACAATTTCTTAAAATTCATGTGCCAGTTATATGGCAACACGACGTAGATGAAATAAAATGATGTTTTTGAAGAAATTAACAGAAATTTAAGCAACTAGTTGTGATTTTGAAAGGTGTCGAGGATGCTGTTGCTTTTCTCTACCTCTCAGACTGTACTTCTTGGATATACATTCACATTAAAGAAAATTCCGAATAACCACCTTCAGTCGCCACTGCTTTGTTGATGATCAGACATTGTGCCTTACTTCCAGTTGCGTTTGGACTCTGTTAAAGCCTGCTGACACTGTAAGGATTCTGTCTGTTTTTAGCACTAAATAGGTCCCCAAGAAATGTTCAAATTGTGCCTAATGCATCTCAGATTGGTTGCCTTTCGATGTGCAGTTTGAATTTTAGGCCAGCTTTCCACTGTTTGACCTGCATGATGGTCTGATTTCTTTCAAAAGGTTCATATTAAAGCAAAGTCATATTGTCATCCAGCCATCAGCAGCTCTGTATAATAAAACTGCAAAAATAATGTTGCCTGTCTCTTTTTTAGTCAACATTGTAGAAGATGCAGCTGTCTTATTTGAACTAACTTTGTTAGAATTTTCAAAGCAGTCATGTTGTGGCCAGTCAATCGTGTGAACATAAACGTTATTGAGCTTGCAATGAAGCCAATAAAAAATTTAGTGTGTGAGTTTGTGATGTGCAAGAACAATAAAAATGTACAATGTTTGGCCTGCTGTAGTAATATGATCTAATGGAATGAACTCAAATAATTTCACTTTTCAACAATGAAACAGTTTTCAAAATCAATTTGAATTTTGACCAAGTATTCCCAAACTAGCTAACAAGAGTTGCTGGGGACATGAACCACAGTCTATGATTGCCGCATCTAATTGTTGTTTTTCCTTTAAACATTCAAGCTAGGTTTCTTCAGAAGAACATCCTACATGCACTATAATGCTGTACACACAGAATTTACAGCATTTTTGGTGTACTGGTACATGCTGAGTCACCAGGCCAACTGATTCTGTTGTGACCCTTTCCTCAGGGTAAACTCCAACATTCCAAACACACTTTCAATCTTTCTACCTAATTTACGCTGAGCCAAATCTAAAGAGCTAATAACTGTTTAAATTACAACTGAAAACAGTACCAGAAGCGTAGCCAAAAAAACACAGATTATTATTTTATTGCAGTTAGGGCATGTAATAAGATTAGGTTCAATCTTAACACAAGCATAAAAACTCCTCTTTTCCCCTGTTGCGATTGCACGACTGCTTTCATCATTGTTTATTCTTTTATGTGTTTTCATTTCTAAGCTGCCTGCTGTAGAGTGTCCCATAATTACAGGCCTCTTGATTTGATCAGAGTCCAAATCCTGAGTTATGGGTTCACTGGTCTGCCTCTAAGTGAACTCTTTCTAAGGAGTTTGGAGAAGTTGCTTTACTGAACTACCTTCTTCTCCTTATTGAGGCTCCCTTCACAGTGGTCAATCTCAACATGGCAGAAACAAGAAAGATAGACTGAGCAGGAAACAATGATATGACTCAAACAGTCTGGAAAGCCCTAGGGTTTTGGCTGGGAAGAGTTATGTAAGAAACCCCAGTGGCTTGTGTGTGTTGGAGGCTCTACAGAGAGCGGACCGGTGGCCGCCAGCACTTGGTGTGGCGGCTGGCGCTTTGCGGCGCTCCGTTGGATCTGTGGATCTATTCCTAGTGGTGTAATTAGAGGGACGCAGATGAAGTGCAGTGGCAAAGCGCTCTCTTTAACAGCTGCGATGTGTGTGTGCTTGTTTTCTTTCTCGTCTTGTCCTTTTCACTCGTCCTTAACGATCCTTGACTTGATTATTAGGTACAATGCCAATGTCAAAATACACTCATGTTTTGATGGTCGAGATATTGTACAACAACTGGAGCATTTCTTTTGACTAGGATTGGCACTAGATGGAGTGATAGATTCAGCAACCATGCAGGGCACCACCCTCTGCTCTTTATTCCCTCAAACCTCTTTCAACCCTACATAGTCTGATATAAATGAAGTGCCTTACTTGCAGTTGTGAAAGTAAAAGTAGAAGCACTGCAAGTGAAACCTATTTATTTTTTCCAGTTGTAGTCCTTAATTTAGAACTAAATTTAAGTTCTGCACTTGTTGTCAGAAACATATTAGTTAAGTAGTAAGTTAAACTTTGAAGTATTCATTATACAGTTGACATAAAATAAATCACACACACACACACACACACACACACACACACACACACACACACACACACACACACACATACACACTGTGCAAAATGGTGATACTCAAATGGAAGTGCTTAATACAATAGGTATAGAAGTAACTGAAGAATGTGTGAATAAATGTGTTTAGTTAGAATTTCTTACCACTGTAGGTAATGGCTGTTCAGAGAATTGTGGGTTTGGACAGCTTTTCTTAAACATATAATACTGTGTACTTGGCTGTAGTCAAGTATAAATGTTCCATGTGCTCAGAGTGAATCTCTGCACACTGAATATGAATCAGTCAAGCCTTAAGCGGACGTTTTGCTTGATGCACTTGGTCTTTTTGAACACAAACTATAACATCAACATGGCACTGTAACATTTCCTACTTGACTCACTGCAGTCTTCTCCTAAATAATGGATGTCGCTGCTGAGAAAAATGCATCAACACATCTCCATCACTGGCGTGGCAACAGAAGAGATAGTGTACTGGTAGTCCGTTTTTTGATCACAAACACAATGAATTTTTTTTCATAGTTTTCCGCAAAACCTCTCATTCTGCATCTCTTTTTTTCCAATTGTTACAATTCCACTACGTAAGTTCTGTGCCATCTGTAAATCCCTATGCTCCCGTATTGAAAGATTGTAGAGATGCCTGTAGAGACAGATGTGCTTCCAGCTCGTTGATTTTACATTTGCTACTCATGCAAGTGCCTAGTTACAAAATTGTGAGGTGTGTGATCAGCCAAATGACGGCATGACTTTATAACCTTTAAAATGAGATGTTATGGACAAAGGCCACAAAGGTGAGCACAAACTCTTCATTTTTAAACTGTATACAGGTGTACTGTACATCCACTGCTGTGCTGTACAGAATCTCTTTCATTATATTGTTCAGTCTCAAGCAACACAGCAAGCCAGCACTGAATCATAACTTGATTTTTGTGCATCCATCTAAATGTTCTGAATGTGGAAGTTTTGAATACCCCATCAAAGCCAGGAGTAGTGGCAGATGAATCAAGACTGAATCTCTCCCCACACGGAACTGTCCCATAAACCATGTCCCTGGTTTAGTAACAGGCCGGTCTAATGAATAGCCTGGCTCGTTGTGCCTGACCGTTGAGGCAGCTGTGCCGTGAAGGCAGCTCTCCGTGGTGTAATAACTCTGTCTCTCCGTCTTACTGATGTGTGAAAGAAACCATGCTGTCGCTGAAAAACCCCGGACCCACACGCACATGTTGAACACGAGGGGAATTCCCACACACAAGCAGCTTGGCCGCACATTTATAGCCACACATTTAGCATGGATTGAGTTGTGTCTTCACACCAAGATAGCAATTAGCACTCACAACTGGCTCTGATGTGATTTACAGCATCTGCTCAGCAGGGCTTTCAGTGTTGTCTTTTTCAGGATTTTACTTTCAAAAACTTTTTTTTCTTTTCTTCTGAATCAAAATTGTGCTAAGACTAATGTTGAATAGTGTGTTTAGTAGTAATAATAACAGCTGTTTCCATGATGGATTTAATGAGCATTTCACGTAACCCATTAGAAATTACAAAAAAAACAAACAAAAAAACACAAGTTTGTAGAGAAAGTTTTAATTTTTGTGTGATCTAACAAGCTAAAAATCCAACACACCTTTTTCAGACAATTTTTGACCCAGTGATTTTTTCGTTGTCTTTTTTGTTGTCCATGATGTGGTGAACCAATGCGCAACTAATCACGATCAAGCAATACTTTATGTTAAGAACAGTCTCGGTATTAAGAACAGCTCATCTTAATATACAGACATTTCTGTTGGTTTTAAAGCTTCATTTTCTGAATTAGTCATGTTTCTGCATATTAAAGTCACTTAATTTGTAAAAATTCCTACTTCCATAAAATGCATATTTAATGTAATCAGCAGAAACCACCCTGCTCTAAGTGACCTATGTTATCTATCACCTACTTTTAAATTAAGGTAATGGTTAAGATTATAAGCTACTAAGAGCATTAATTCTAACTTCCTGGCCATGCACTAGTAGCCATCTGCAAAGCCTTTACAGATTCCAGTTGTAAGGGAAAATCTATACTTTAAAAAAAACCCCGCAGAAATATGATTTTGTTTACTTTCTAGGCTACGATAGTCAGCCTCACACCCACACAGCAAACCATGTGTTGGACAGTTTACAGTAACGTTGTCAATGTTATGATGGTCTGCAGTGCAGAGTGGAGTGTTTTGTGAAGGGATTCAAAAATTAATTTGATAAACAGTTAAAAAAAAACACAATACTTTGTGTTTTCAGTTTATCATTAGTTCGAATCCGAGCATTTGCAATGGATCATGGTCCCACAGTTCAGATTTGGTAATGGAGAAGGGACAACTTTATGACCAAGCTATGCCAGAAAAAAAGCTTTTTTGGACATTAAATTATTGTGTATATGCTTCCACCAAGTCATACTAAAGAAGTGTTGTGGAGTAAAAATGCATTAGACCAACCAAGCTACATTCATGTGTAGATCCTCCTGACTTTTTGCAAATAAAACCAGCATTTACCGGAGATGATGAAGAGCCCTAAAAGTCCCGTTAGTATTCTGCTTCATGTCTGTGTTTGCATGGTAACAGCAGATTGAAAAACTGAAGCTGGATGGAAAATATAATAGTACAAAAATGAGGCACAAATAAATGGTCTAAGTTTGATTATCATAAAATAGTTTATGAAGTGATAGTCATGTCAGTGGCTTCATACTAATGAATACTGAAAACAGATTATTTAGTGTAGTTCAGTGGAACACAATAAGGCTGAGGCTTTAGACAATAACTATGTAAAACAATAAATTCATTCAAACTGAGCGTGATATGTGGTTACATGGTCAGAGCTAAGGAGAGTAACGGGATTGACCAGTGACCATGACTCAAGGTTTTTGGAAAACCTGGCTGAGAAAAGACTCACCCCATCTCCCCCTCTGTACTGACACTAACCAACACACCAGACACCTCAGCAGTGTGGAGTCACTCTCAGCCCACACAGTGCGGTAACACGTAGGTCATTTGTAACTTTTTTACGGTCTGTGTGTAGGTGGGTGGCTTGGTGGGAAGAGGTGAGTTGCTAAGTTTTTGTTCTTGTGAAATGAGGACTGGTTTGTTGGTACTGGCAGCATATGCATGGAAAGCCATTATAATGAGTGGCATAGCCTAAAAACCTCGTCATTTCTGAGTTGTTTTTTTTTCTTCTAAAAATTATATTTATAGTAGCTTTTAATTTATTCATAATTTAAATCAAAATGCCAGCATCACAACCCATGGAACGTACAGTGCTTATTACACCCCACGATAAATAGCTTACAAGGTTGGTATTCTCAGATACTTACTGGTAGTACTTTCTGGAGGAAAGATAAGTGAGTCAGTCAAATCACTCACAATTCCCCAAAACAGAACTGTGAGGCCAGTGGAATTGTGGTTAGCACTTTCGCCTTGCAGCAAGAAGCTCTCCGGTTCAAGTCCCGGCCTGGGTCTGGGATCTTTCTGCATGGAGTTTGCATGTTCTCCCTGTGCATGCGTGGGTTTTCTCCGGCACTCTGGCTTCTTCCCACAGTCCAAAAATATGCTGAGGTTAATTGGTTACTCTAAATTCCCCGTAGGTGTGAATGTGAGTGTGATTGTGTGTCTGTATATGTAGCCCTGCAACAGACTGTGACCTGTCCAGGGTGTCCCCTGCCTTCGCCCGAGTCAGCTGGGATAGGCTCCAGCACCCCCCGCGACCCTAGTGAGGATAAAGCGGTGTATAGAGAATGGATGGATGGAGAGAACTGTGAGGCAATATTAGCATGGGGGCCACACTCAGTGTTGCAGAATTATAATTAACTGTGCATAATAATAATCAAACCATACATAATCATTGCAAAAAGAAGGGCTGGAGGTTCCCCAGTGGTGGAATGAGTTACCAAATGCTGTTCGATCTGCAGAGTCCCTCTCAGTCTTTTAAGAAAAGACTAAAAGCCAGCTCTTTACTGAACACCTTTACATCTGACAGATTGGGGAAAAAATGTTATTACGTCTGCACTGCCTGTAGACACCAAGGTCCTATTATCACACTTGAACTTGTTTTATGAGTCTTATCCAGGTTGTTTTCTCCTGACTACACCCTTGCTTGTGTTGCATCTCCTCTCAGATGTACGTCGCTGTGGATAAAAGCGTCTGCTAAATGAAACTGGAGAATTGTAGAATGGTACTTACACTTTGTGAGCATCATAAACTCATCAAAATAACTCTTTTAATTTTATTATCACTTGATCCACCATTCAGCCAAACAAAAATACCATAGTAAACAAGAAAAGCACTCTGAGGGCGCAGTATTCCGCCAAGGCTGCTCAGTCAATCATTTCCAACGAATGAAATCTTTAATGAAAAAATGACCTTGTGCTGAGCACAGACCTGTGTTATGCATGTGTACGTTATGTATGGATACCGAATCGCTTGACCTAAATATGTAGCGCAGTGAGAATTGATGGAACTTGGAAACATCCCCACAATTTAGTCATTTGTTCCTTGTATCATTTCTGACGGATAAGTCCAGATTAGTCCTCAGCGATCAATTTGTAGCAAGATCACAATCATGTGATCGTCAGCAGGCAACGACATAGTGTTCACTTGTTGTCATGGTTACAGTGGTGCCATGCACCTACATCTCACAATGGGAAATCCTGAACAAATCCATGGATTCGGACCATAAGCTGCATCACTGCTAAAATCTAACGAGGTGGTCCTTGTGTCATTTCTGACCTTCCCTGAAGATTTCATCCAAATCCATTAGTCCGTGTTTGAGTAATGTTGCTAACAGATGGATTCACAGATACACAGAAGGATAAACGGTCGTCACATAACTCTGCCGCATTCCTTGGCGGACTAATTACTTCATGGCATTCATGTATTTAGGGATACAACAAAGTTCTTTCAAGTCTCAGGCTCTTAGTGCTCATACTTAAAAATGTATGATGATTCCTTTAGAAACATTTACACTCATATATTTTCATAGAATTGCTATACACTTGGGAGTATGAATTTGCCCCCCACCAAAAATGTAGTCAACTCACCAAGTCATAATCTATCTTACTTTGAAAAGTCAGCATTTTCATCTGGTGCCAAAGTCAAATTCTAATTGTCCAAAATGGAAGGGATTCTTTTACTGGGGAGTGTGTAAATCATGCCGTGCCTAGTGGAACAAAAGACATTGCCTTATTTAGTTTTTGCACTATATATTGCAATATGTACTAAATTGCTTAATATACATAGCATATGTATAAAATACCAACTTCAAGATGCAGTCTGTGGACGAACCACTGCAACCTGGTCCACTTGTTCAAGGTAGTATCCACAATGAACAATGTTCACCACATTGTCTGTTGTACAGACTTAATATCTGTCACCAAGGCCCCTACCAACCAGACACACTTGTATCATCTGTGACAGCTCTTTGCCAACTTGTGCCTTGCAATTTTCATGCAGCTCTGGGATGACAACCTGAGGAAAATATGTGCATAATGGCGTTACATGATACTGCTTGTCAGGCAACTTGGTCCTGTCTTTAAAACCCACTACCTGTCTTAATTGGTAGCTTATTCATTGTAAGGTGACAAGTTATCACATCAGTGATTTCTCACTGCTATTTGGAAGGTGCAACACTAGCAAAGGGACCTGAAACTGTTTTTAGCTTTAGATGACGTTTAGATCTGGCTTTGTACTCATCAAACGGAGCTTTGTGGTGTGGACTGAAATGGTAAAAAAAATAGTTGTTTTGAATAGTGTAGTGACACTAATCGCAGGACACTGTTGATAAAACACCTGTTTTTGGTCAACGTCCTCCTTTCTGTCCAGTTCTTTTTATACAACTGGTGCTGCATTTCTTTTTGCTCCTAAACTTTCCTTTTTTGGTGTTTTTATTCCTGATCCTCAATCATTTTGGTGTACATATTTGGAGCCTACAGTTAGTCATTTAAGTATCATTTAATTCTCCAAGAGTAAATGATGTTCTTTTGTAGATTAGTCATGGAAAATAAGAACAATGCAAGTTTTCTTGATGTGTGAAGCAGCATAAACAGGTGTAATAATATGTATCTGGTTTAATCTGCCTGACATTGCATTACACTTACTGCAATGTGTCTATCATTCACATCTAAGTGCTGATGCAGACATTGTGTACCACACAATGCTTATGTAAGATTTCTGCCCATTAACTCAGATATTTTTGCATTTAAAGTAGAATCTTAGGTCTTACAGTAGCACAATAAGAAAGATCAGGAGTTCACTGAAATACTGGGACTGGGACATTGTTCTATACAGAAGAAGCGTCATGGTGATTTGGCAGTTCATTTCAAGATATTTTGTTTTGGACAAGGTTGAGTAGCCTAATCTACCACATTTTCTTTTAGGTGGCATTAATAGGCTTTTATTTTCTTTTAAAATATTACATTGGCTAGTTGTTAACAGCTAAGACACCCATGCAGTAAGTGGGAGCCCAAAGAATAATGCATGTGAGAGCAATAATGAGTTCTCCCCTGGACACATGGCTCAGTCAGTCAGTCAGTTTGTTGGTCAATTTACATGCATTATTAGTGTTCTGTTTTTGCATTTAAAGGTTTTAATTTTGCATACTTGCTTCTTCTACTTTTTGCAGGGCCATCAAGGCCAGCTCAGTGTATGTGCAGCTTCTCGATGCAGTTTACACTGCTTTCGGTAATTTATGGTTGTGAGCTCATTTCCCAGGTGAACTGTGTTTGTTTGTTTCACAGAGAGCAACAGCATGTCATGTTAGGCTTTGTCATAATTAAGAAATCTTGACTTTCCACTTTAGAAATGTTAGACCTTGCAAAAATCTAAATTATAGTAAACTGTAAGTAGACAGCAGCAAGGATTGGATGGGGTTTGTCACCCATGCAGCTCTTTTAGTTTTTTTCTTTTAAATCAATGGACAATCGAAGCACTGTAAATCTTACCTATGGCCAGCAGCTGTGACTGTTTAAAGGGATCCTGTTAGTTAACAAAAGTGAACAAAATTCTCAGAGACCGTGTAAATGCAATAGGCTTACCTCTCCAGCCTCAGTGTTGCCTGTTTGCTCAGAAGGGGGATTAAGATCTGAGCACAGTCTCAAAATCTTAATCAGGAGGTTGTGGACAGGAGCAATTAGTTTTGGGGATTTTTAAACATGACTTCAAAAGAACCCTGGTGTTAAAGTTCTCTCTGAAGTGCTGTGAGAACGTTTGTCCCATGTTGGCAGACCACAGAAAGAAAACAAACTAGAAGAATTAGGATTCACTGGATTTTGGATTAGTGGTGGTAAATTGGAGTTGTGGCTTTGGCAGATGAATTCTTGCAGGTGAAGTCAGAACACAGGCTTTTTCTAATGTTCTTGCCACTTTATGCAGCCTGTTATTCCTGTGTTCATTGGACAGGCCTCTGGCATATGACAAAATAAAAACCTTTCTCTTCTTTTAAACAATTCCAGCAGAAAGTGTGCAAATATATAAATGCTCCACAAAAACAGACTTAAGTGGTATGTTTTCCACTTAAAGTGATGAAAGAACGAGCCTGGAGCTCTGCTTTGGGAACAGTCACGCTTTGTGAACTTGACCGCTACGGTGCATGCTCCTTGTGTGTCGGCACAACTTTAAAGCCAAGTGACTTTTGCCCTGTTAAAACAGCCGGCGTTCCAGCGTAGTAATATCAAACTAATAGCAGCTCCTCAGGTTAACCACACACACACACACACACACACACACACACACACACACACACACACACACACACACCTTTTTCATATCTATTAATATCTAAGTGCTCACAGGTGGTCTGCCTGTGGAGCGCGTAGAAAAACACAACCCTTGGTTTCAGCCCACTGTACATCAAATGAACCGTTAGCACCTCCCCCCTTTTCCTCCGTTGTTTTCTCTGTTTTCTTTGGAGGCCTTACCCTCTCTCCGTCCCCCATCCTTACTGCCTTCCCGTCACCTTCTTTTCCTCTTTTCAAGTGTAGGTAAGTTTTAGGGATTCAGAGAACTTTGACTAACCTGTAAAGTATGGTATATTTAGGGCATTACTTCATACACACTGTCATTTTATTTTTGCTGATGTCCAATATACCTTTGACCATTTCATTTTCATTCAAAGATTTAACACATAGAAGTCACAAAATAACTTGGTATGCACATATGGAGCACTGTGCTGAACACCATGGACCAAAGCTTAAATCCACTGGTGAACTGTAGCAAGATGCTTCTGTCATATACCTTGAAAAACTGTGAACCAATGCACCAAGAAGAACTGGTGTTGTTTGAAAGGGTGCCCACAAAATATCACAGCTTTTTTTTCAAACAAAGTGCTTTAGTGCACTTTGTTTGAAGCATTTTCTAATACTGTATATCAGCAGAAAAACAATAGAAAGTTAATAATGAGATATTCCAGTAAATATTACATTTAAAAATTGTGGTATTTAAATTCAAGATTTAGGCTTCGTTTAGACTGTAATATAAAACCTGTAAAGTAATGATACATGCAACCTTCAATAAGCTCCTTTTTCATTCTCAGTTAAAAATAAAACCATTTTCTGTTGATCGTTTTTAAATCAGATTGTAATTTGTCACACTGCACCCTCTGTGCTGTATTAGAGGTGGTAGACTTTTGGCTTTCTTGGCTTTGCTGACTAACCTTAATACTTACCCTTCTGCCTAGCAGAAATAAAACTGCTCGTATATTAGTGTGGTGCTGTGGTGGTGAAGGGATTAGTGGGGATCTCTCCTCCTTTTCAATTTGCACTCCAGCCAGTAGCAGAAATTGCCCTGGTTAAGAAGAGAACACATGCCTATTAATCTATTACTTGCTTACGTATGTAGTTTGAAAGCCAAACTTTTGGCACTTTGTTAAAGAAAGATCGCAAAATTTCTTGAAAGAACACAAGTTAAGTTTAAACAGTTTTAGTAATACAGTTTGAAAGTTGACAAGAGTTTTAAGCGGATAGGTGGGTTGATTGTAGATGGATGGATGGTTGGAGGAATCTGATTAGAAGAATAAAAATGAACATTTTGTTTAGCTGTGTATGCATATTAGACTGCAGAGTGATGCTGTATATGTCCAGCATATGTGTAAATACATACAGACATGCAGAAAGTCCTGTCCTTCTCCCCAAAAATGCCAGCCCTGAAAACAAAGCCTCGTCTTATGATGGATAGTCTTTCATTTGTGCATTGGGCTCATTTGCTCTGAAGTTTATGCATCCTGGTAACAGTAAAGCTATCTGAATCCCCCAAGTACTCCATCTTGTAAGCTTTATGCTTTCCACATGGTTATAATTTGAGATTTTCCCGATTTTCAAAGCTTTTTTTGAGCCTAGTGTTGTTAATTAAAAAGTGGACTAGTTTTGTTGTGGCCTTCTGTGTTGCCAAGTAGGGAAATCACCGCCTTCTTTCTTGCTCTTTCCATTTCTTTCTTTGCCTTTCTCTCTCTCTCTCCCTGACTCCCACCCTCTCATCCCATCTGCCTTTGTCAAGAATAAAGCTCGCCCAACCACTTTGTAAATGAAACATCCTCTCACTATTAATGGGATTGAGCAGATGTTTTCTGTTTGGATGGTCCGAGATGGGACAGTAAAGCCTGCAGCAAAACAAAACAAAAAGATTTTCGGGGGAAAAAAAATCAGAAAGCAAAAGCAGATATTTATGGAAATGATTATATCACTTCCCTCATGTCCCATACGGGCGCATGTCTCGCACACATGGCAAATTAGAGGTCATCCCTTCCAGTTTAGCGCATGTCTAAGTGCGTGTGCCAGCAGTCTTGGTACTAAAACATCGTAAATAACACTGTAACCCCTGGGACAAGGTGTTATAAATAGGACGTGTCAAACCCTGCTTCGGCCAGCCTCTGGTTTCCCCGAAACCTTCTCTTTTCACCCGCCGAGCGGCTAAGCTACTTTTTAATTTGGCCTTCCCGCGGCCTAACCAACTGACGCCTCTCGGCGAGGGCCTCTGTATTTCAACAACGCCACAAAAGCCCCAATTCTCGGGTGCTCGCACTCACAAAGCTCTCCAGCCTTTCTGAGCTGTTACTTTTTTGGAGCCCAGACATCAGCAGAAGAGAAACGCTGGCCCTGGCCAGAACACAGCGGCCAAGTCTCATCTGCCAGAAAGTCAGGGGCCAGACTCTACAGCCTGGGGTGGGCAGGGCCCGACCAAAACAGAGCACAGAGGAAGGACGAAAGAAAGAGTGGAGAGTGGGGGAGAGATGGTTTGAGAGCGAGAGGAAGCTCCCAGATAAACAGACCGCAGCGCCTCAACTCCTAATCACCCTGCGCTTCCGTTTCCAGACTCTATAATTAGAAGGGCCCCGTCCCTTTTTTCTCTGTATTCCCAGTTGACGCAAATGCTTCTTGTGGCTTGGCACCTCGTTTGGGGCGTGGGTTTTCAAGAGTTTACAGGCCCTGGGCCTTAGCTCTATGGCTTTCTGGTCGCTCTGATACAGCATGAATAGCTAACCGCTGTCTTAATGCACACTTCACTTGGCCTCTCTACTGCTTTCTTGCCTCCACCTCTGATAATCTGCATGACCCCATCGCTCATTCCCTCTGCACTTCCCTCATTCCATCTCCTCATCATCTTTGAATAGAACTGTTCCTCACTCATACACAAGTCTTAAAAAAAAGAAACCTTTCAACTTTGAATGAATGTGCAAAATTTTGTAGCATACTTGGCTTCTTTTTTCCACAGAGGGAGTGTTTTCCAACTCCCTCGCACGTGTTGCTGAATCCTTTTAATCTCCTGCCATTCCAGCCTCCTCTTTTCACATTTGACATGCCACCCAATAAAGCCCGGCCACTAATTAAAACCTACTGCAGATTCCACATAAAAGATTCCTAGGGGAAAAAATCAGAGGAAAAATACTAATTACTTTAATATCGCTTATGTCTTGGAGTTGTCAAAAGGACAGAAGTTTGGATATTTTTTACACTCAGTGATGTTTCAGTGATATATTTCCAACATTGGAAGTTACTACCTGATAAACGGGTTTGTTTGTAACATCTCTAAAGGCTTCTGGGGATGGGTTTTGGGTTGTGCTTGAAAAGCAGTGCAGCTATTTTCCTAGCCAAGCCAGTTTAGATCTGGGTTTGTTCTGGTGTGGTTTGTTGAGCATGTTGTTTATGGTGAGGGCCTATACTTTCTGGAGTTTGACGAGCTTCAAATAAAATGGGCCCAAATGAATGGGCCTGTCAGTGTTGGTTACACTTGTGTTGAGCTGTGGTTCAGCGTTTCGGTGAATCTCTATGTGCATACACATGCCCATAACTGTATGCTGATGTATGAATACATAGATTCTCTCTTTTACAGACACTCATCATCTTGTCTGTCGTTGAAGAAGCACACGACTCAAGCCCTGCTTTTAACCAGACCAAACTATCATGAGAGGGAAAGCTGCATTTTATGACAGCGACAAACGATAGCTGGCTTTGTTTTAATGGGTTGGTTTGTTTGTTTTAAAGGCACACTAGTTCTGTCATGCTGTCTAGCATGTGTCCTGCACAGTTGGTAGTGTTGGCTGCCTTTGTGTGAGCCACTGGAGTGAAATACAGTTTAAGTATTGCAGTTGGCCTGACTTTGTATCAGTTTAACAGTTTAACATTTTTACACACTGGCCCACTTAAGAGTTATCTTGGGCAACAGTTTCTACCACAACCAGACTTTTTAGTTTTCTCAAAACTGGGAGCAGCATTAAAACATATACACAACCGTTCAAAGGTTTCGGGTAACTTAGAAATGTCCTTACTTTTGAAAGAAAAGCATTTTTTTTACAATGAAGATAACAGTAAATGAATGATAAATCCAGTGTACACATTGTTAATGTGGTAAATGTAGCTGGAAACGGCTGATTTTTAATAGAATATCTCCATAGGGGTACAGAGGAACATTTCCAGCAACCATCACTCCTGTGTTGTAATGCTGCATTGTGTTAGCTAATGGTGTTGAAAGGCTCACTGATGATTAGAAAACCCTTGTGGAGTTATGTTAGCACGTGTTTACATAGAAAACATGAAATTGCCTGGGTGACCCCAAACTTTTCAGTGGTCGTGTATGTTGGATAATTATCACTATACGTTTGTACATTTAGGGGAAAAAAACAAAACATATTTCATAAAAGTGATATTTCTCTTCTCTCTTGCATTTATACTGCATCACATTGGAATTGATATTTTTTGATATTGCCATGTGAAGACAACACACACAGTTTAATATAGGACAGAATGCACACCTGTACAATATTATTTAAACATCACATAATGAAAAATGTTGTCAACTTACAGTAGTTACTTCTGAGTTGAGCAGTAGGATATTTGCTGGCATGTCAAACTGTTTAATTTTATCACATTCAACATACAGACTCCACAGTATGAACTCAATGCAACTTTATTCTTCTTCTTCTTTTCATTTCTTCTTATTTAGAAACTCTTTTGTGATGTTGACAGTGTGCTTTGAATCATTATCAAGCTGGAATATTCCTCTTGCCAAGCTTCAGCAAACTAAGAATCATCTTGAGAGCCAACATTTTGGTGTATCCTCAGACACTGATGGTGACATCTGTATTTGTTATCACCTAAAATCCCTTGGCAGTCATGCAGCCCCCTATCATCACACTCTTACCGCCGTGCTTCATATTCAGGACTATGCATTCACTGTGGTAACCCCATCCAGGTTTACACCAAACATGCTAGACCTCATCTGAGCTTGGCAAATGTATATTGGTCTCAGACTTCTTGTCATGTTCATGTTGCAGAAGAACAAGCTTTCGGGATGCCATCCTCTGGCACTACTGTCTAAGATGACACGGAAACTCGGATTTCCACTGATACCCTCTGTGTCAAGTCTGAAGCTCTTGTCTGTCTCGATCTGTCAGAGCCAGATGGACAAGCAGTGGACTGTACATGATGGCATTTTAGAAGGACCACTGCAGCTCTGATTAGTGGTACTACATCATGTTCTATACCTCCTCATCAGTGCTGCAACTGTGTTTGCCATCATGGATATATTCACAGCCCATAGGTTGAAAACTGAGACACTTCTGGTGTTCATAGGTCATGCCAAACCCATCATCATGCAGTTAGACTAAATGGAAATCAGTGGACTTAATTTTGGTGATCACAAATTTCTAACGTGTGTGTTAGTGATCAAATGCACATTTGTTGAGCTTCTACTTTGGGGATTGTGTTTTTTTTAATCTAACCCTTCTAAAATATTTGTTTTTGATGGGCGAAATACTCCCAAGTTCACAAGTAGAGGAGCTACTTTTTTGTGAATTTCTAAATAGCACTGTCATTGTGAGGTGATCACTGGACATGTAAGTGATATTGTGCAGAGGTTTACTTATTTTTGGTATCTCCCATGCATTTGCTGTTGTAGAAATTTTCTGACAATTTGCAAAAATCTAAAGTTTTAAACGGACATTATTTATACTCAAGCAGGCATTGTGGCTGAACCTGTCTAATGTTATTGAAAACAGACTGAAAGGGCTGATCAGTGGGCCATTCAGTGCTCTTGTTCAGGGCACCTCACACGTACTGAGTATGGCAGCATCATGCAAGAACAAAAACTATACCTCATGGAATTAATGGCACAATAAGACCATTTCTACAGCGGTTGCTGTGATGGGGACACACAGTTTATGCTGAAGCCAGCTATGGAATGGATTCTTAATGTTGACGACTGTCTCTGTGCTGGTTGTAGGAATGCTGCTGGTTACCTCCGACACCCTGGGCCATGATTTTCACGTGTTCCAGATCCTCACCCACCCATGGGCGTCATCACAGAGTGCTGTTCATCATCTGTATACCCTCCATCGTGGGGAAACTGAAGCCAAGGTCTGAGACTCACACACACACACACACACACACACACACACACACACACACACACACACACACACACACACACACACACACACACACACACACACTACATTCACCAAGCCAAGGTAGCTCTGAAATGTAACGAATGGACAGTTTGGTCATTTCACCTCCAAATAAGCCTCAGTCAATTAGATTGTGTTGACTCTAACACAAAGCATGAAAGAATGAAGGTCCAGGATGTGAACTCTGAAATTTTTCAAATTATATGTATAGTCTAAATCATTATTGATGATAATTTCTCCATTCAACAAGACTATATACTAGCGATAATGACAGCTACAGTAGAATCCAGCTCAGAATCAGAGGGAAGCACAAGGTCAGCAACAGAGAGCAGCGCAATGATAATAGTTTTTAGAGCTAAAACACCCAAATACTCAAATTCCAATTCTTGTACTGTTTTGGTCACATAAAATGAACTCACAGGAGACAAAATGGTCCTGGAGCACACCGATTAATTCATAGCTTTAAGTAACGCTAACTGACCAACCCCACTGTCTTTTCATCTTCTTTGTGCTTTCTGACTGATGAAACAATTTAAACGTTCACTTTCATTTTCACTTCCAAAAGACATGAAGCAACTTTATGTCTTTGTCCACTTTGACTCTGATGAAGACACAGAAGTCTTGTAATGTTTGTCTGTCTGCACAATTAAACACTGTGTATTACCAGTCTGTTCCAGTCCCCTGTTGGTGGAAGTTTGCTCACCTTGATCTGGGATGTTCAGAGAACCCTGTTATTACTAGGTTTCACATAGTGGCTATCTTTGCCAATCGGCAGCACGCCAATTATTGGGCTTTTTTTCACCAAACTGTATGCTGATCTTTACAGTATATACTGTCAAGGGAACGGTGCTATAGAACAGTGCCAACCAGACAGCAGCAGTAAAATGACTTAGGTTTTGGTAAAATCAAAACTTCTCTGGTCTAGTTCACCCTTTCCACCCAACAGTTCTGGCATCAATTCCAGACTGTCTGTTCTCACAACATGACCCACTGCTGCCATTTTGAGTGTGGCTCATTTGACTCAGTAAAGCTCACCAGAAAGCTAAAAGTGATGCTATCTAGTCTTACTAAGATTAAATAAAAAAAAAAAAAAAAACATGATGCAATGTTTAATTTCAGACAATATCACTAATTATAGAGATTTTTGTATTGACCTATTTTATTTGAAACCAGAGTGATTGTGTGTCTGTATATGTAGCCCTGTGACAGACTGGCAACCTGTCCAGGGAGTCCCCTGCCTTCGCCCGAGTCAGCTGGGATAGGCTCCAGCACCCCCCGCTACCCTAGTGAGGATAAAGCGGTGTATAGAGAATGGATGGATGGATGAACTGAAACCAGGAGAGGAAAATGTTTCATTAGAATTAAACCTTATTGCTTTGAATTTATGCACTCAGATTTGGGAGGTACTGGTTTGCAGGTGTTTTTAGATACTGAAGCCTGTCTTGCAGAGGCAACTGCTGGTTTCTGTTGGCCACAGTCTCCAACAAAGTAGGCCTGTGAATGCAGACAAGGGTGAAGAAAGGAGCAGATAGCTGCAGGAGACCTGAACAGAGTGACGGAGGGTGAAGGAGCTCCAGTATTAGGAGATATGATAAGCTGTTTTTGCGTGTTAAGAGTTGGTTTATGAAGCCACACTTTGCATTTTCATTATGCGCTTTCATGGCGGTTTGCTTCTGACACGTTTTCGTGGAACTGTCATGATCACTAACATTCTTTCGAACTGTTTGTTATTGCCATTGATGTAAATCTCATTGAGAATACATGTCGATATAAAATTGTTGTAAAAAATGTTTAGAACTGCTACCAAATCAGTGTTTATTGCGTTCCTCATTCAATCTTAGTGTATGTTTTTAAGGGAAAATGAGCATTATTTACTGTTTCTCCTCCACTCTAACACATCACAATCACATACCATTAGACGTGTTTCTGAAACCTAATTAAATTGGATATTTGTTAGCTGGCATAAGTACAGGTATTTATCCTCAACTGCTGCCTTCTTTCCTGTCAGTACTAGTAGTTCTCTCAGCTATTCATGTGCTGCGTTCTTCTACAGTCCTGGATTCATGCCTCTCCAAATGACACAGTCATTTAAAAAGACAAGTTGTGAGAGAAATTAGCCATGAAAAGTTCAGAAAAACATTAAACCACCAGTTCATAGAAAATAGAAGAACAAGTTGTTGTATGTCCCAATTAGAAACGGAGGAGATAAACTGAAAGGCATGCGTTTGTTGCATCTTTTTGTATTTTGCCTCAAGGATATGCACTAGATCAGGTGAAGAAGAACCTTGTTTTGAGTCTAAATCATTATTGAATAATTGTGTTAAATATTCCCATTATCGTGTTGGCCATGATGCAACATCCCTCAGTTAATGATTTTGACTACAGAAAGAATTATCTTGACCAAAAAATGGTACTGTGTTGGCAGTGTCTTGCAGTTGTTGCCACTACATATGGCAACACAACTTCTGTGTTTGAGCATGGAAATTAGCACATAGAACTCTGTATGACAAAGCAGATCTGAATGACATCTAAAGTAACAAACTCTTTTCCATGCCTTTGCTACACCATGTAAAAATTCCAAACATTTTGCACTCAGAAACAATTTTTAAGTCTGTTGATGGAGATAAGGTGAATTACACAATCACCATTTATTCTTCTTATTATTTTATTTGTTTTTTAATTTTTTTCATGCACAAAAAAAATCAAGTTATCTGAAAATGTTTATACTTTTTTGCATTGCAAAAAACAATTTTACTCAGTATCATGGAGCCCTGCTCAGAACATCTTTCAAAATAAGGAAATTCTGTTCTCTACAATACAGTATGAAAGATTCTGTTAAAGAAATATTGCTTGATCACTGAATAGACATCCAGTAGAATAAAACCACAAGGCAGGAGTACTTCAAAGCACATCTAACCTGCAGGGTTTTCTATGGGTATATCATGAAGCACCTGATTCTGGAAGAGTAGCAGACATGTGGTTGGTGTAATTTGCTGGAGGATCAATCGTTGCCCATATTGGAGGATGACAAGCAAAATAACAGTCTGTGAAACCCATTAATGGGGCATCTAATAATATCAGGAAAGAAAAAAAAACACTGCAGGGGATTTGCAGTGTAAGCACTGCTGCAAATTGAAATTGTAAAATTATTCAATAATACAGAAATAGAATACAACAGAAGCATAGGGGAATATTTTCTGTAGTCAGAACGGTTGGTTAGCAGAGAATAGAATAGAATAGAATAGAATAGAAAATCTTTATTGTCATTGTTACAGAAAACAATGGAAATCAGTTTAGTACTCTCCAAATAGCAGCATTAAAAATAAACTATGGTAATAAACTATAGTATAGTAGTATAAGTATAGTAATAAACCAGAGTACATAATAACAGCCTACCCAGACACTTAGTGATGTAATGCAATCTATACAACAGTTAAAAAATATTGATACTTAATAAATATTATCACTTTGTGAATGGTTAACACTTTCATCTTGCAGCTAGAAGATTCCAGGTTCATGTCCCGGCCTTCTTAGGATCTTTCTAACATGGAGTTTGCATGCTCTCCATTGGTGATTCTAAATTGTCCATAGGTGTGAATGTGAGTGTGATTGTTTGTCTCTATGTGTAGCCCTGTGATAGACTGTTACCTGTCCAGCTGTCTCCTGCCTTCACCCTCAGTCAGCTGGATAGGCTCCAGCACCCCATGACCTTAATGAAGATTAAGCGGTTCATAGATAATGGATGGATGGACTTAGTGAATGTTCCTACTTTTGCAGTGTAGTATTGGTTATTTTGGTATTTTATGATGAAGGAGCATCTTAAAAGCAAGGTGATTAATATACAAACTTCATGTCATTATAAATACAGCTAGAATAAAAGCATTCTTATGGCAATATTCCATTTAAAACTGACATGAGAGATAATATAGGATCAGATTAGATATGATAACTTTATTGATCCCTCACTGGGAATAGAAGAAGCAAGACAAGAACTACTTGAGCACAAAGAGGCAAAAAAAAAAACCACAACAACATATAAATTAAATGTATTTCCATATATATTAAAGACTATATACCCCTTTCACATCATTTGTATATAAGTATGCACAGATATGGCATGATGATAATGTACCCACCTGTAGGACACAGATCTGCTTTCTCTACACGTAGTAAAGGTAGACCTGTCGTCTTAATGTTGGCTTTCAGTCACGTAAATAGGCATGCAGTACATCTTTATTTCATTAAAAGATAAGACCTGAAATGAGCAGTGAAATAATTGAATAGTGATCAGCATTTAACAAGTTAAGATGTTTCACGCTTTCTTCCCCATACACTCTCAGCTATAACATGCAGAGGCTTTGCAGTAAATTAGAAATGCTTACTCAACAAAACTACTTCAGGCCTTGTTCAGTTCAGGATTATTGACTGGGAAAACACACCGTCACACACACACACACACACACTAGTTAATGTATGACCAAACGGCAGGTCCGCTGACCGGCTGCACACTGAGCCTGCTTTGATCCAACCCGTTGTAAACACGGAATGCCAGCCCCAGACTAGTGCTGGGGCCAGAGGTTATCACCACACACACTCACACACACACACTCAGAAACACACTGGAGAGTGATAAAGTCTTCAGCTAGGTGGGTGGAGAGACGCCTTATCTGTCTCCAGTGGCCAAACATGCGACTGGCTGTCAGTGACCCGAGGCCAAGTAAACATACCTGCAGCTGATAACAGCTGTACGGGGCTGAAGGTGGACCAGAATGCAGACGAGCTTGGAGTCGCGGGTAAACTGGAGAAAGCTAGTCATTGAGGTTACAGGGCTGGCACTCCTTTACTGCTAAACTTTACAGTCCTATACCATCTGCTGTGACTCCAGTAATGTGTGTTTATAGAGATTGTATCTGCATATTTACATGGACCTAACTCTTGGTTGGCCTCTCTTTCTGTAGACACTTTTTTCCTGAAGCCTTCATGTACGTGGGAAAGCTGATTTCTCTCTCTACCTGACTATGTAAAGAGTAAACCTGGTGTCCAGACAGCTTTATAAAAGTCTTCATGTACACCACAAAGCATCGCTATGACGACACAGTGGCACAATAAATGAAAACGTCATTACATGTAGAGAGCCTGTGGCTTTGCTTTGCTGTCAGTCTAAGTTGGCAGGAAGTTGTAGTTTGTTGTTTCTAATATACTTAAAGCAATTAAGTCATGGTTCCAAGGTAACATGAGGGGTATAAGCTGTCAGTTTAAAGCCTTTAAAAAATCTGTGCTGGCAGTGCTGTTATTTTTCATTGTATCAGATTAAATGTTGTTGAGAACCAATTTCTTAGTATAACTTCTATTGAATTAATTCATTCATTCATCAAAATAAGCCTTGTTCTTTACATTAAAGGTCTCCTACGCAGACAGTCCCAAAAACCCTTTTTAATTCTCCTTGTGTTATTGTCTTAATGTAACATCCCCGTATCATATGAGTATTATTTTTGTCCTCTATCTTCAGTCTTGTCCCTTTGTCCATTTTTCTCACATTCTTGCCATTCCTTCAGAGTTCTTCTCAGGTGAGCAGAGCTGCTTAATCTTCCTAACTAGTGTCACTGATTCAAAAAAGCAAAAAAAAAAAAAAAACCGAAGCATTAAGTATGTCTTCCTGTCATCTGACTGTCATCAAGTACTCTGTACAAAGACAGTGAAGTGAGCTTTCCGGCCTCTCTGGAATGTGCTGCCTTCACATCACCACTTGCATGTGACTTAAATGCAGTTGCATTCCACCATTTTAAGATAACATTTGACAACTGTTTGATATCTGCAGGGTTGTCAGGCTATGAATGCACAATTACAGCCACCTTTCAGGTAATCTGATAAAAACCTGATAAAATGGATTTGACAGTAAAATCCAAGCTCCCATTTACAGTTGGAGTTCTGACAGGTCTATTATGACCAATTACAACACACACAAAGTAGTCCTTTCTCGTCTCTGAGTCATCTCTAATCAGCCACAGCAGAGGTCAAGCCTCCTCTTTCACTCATCTTTGTGAAGTAAAGTAACAGTCTGGTATGCAAAGGATGCCATATTAACTGTCATTGCTGGGGACAATTACCTAGTCTGAGCTGGCAGAAGATTAGAAAGGCCTACAGGTACAGAACTGTCTCTCTGACTGCCTGACTAAAGAGTTTTGCGTTCCTCATTTTAACCTTCTCCTGGACCTTTTGCTTTCCCTTTTCCCCAGTCCTGTCTACCTTCTTCAGCCTCCGATTTTTTTTTAACAGCATTTCGTTGTATACTAAAGTGTGCAATGACAATAAATTCTCTGATTCTGATTCTGATTCTGAAGGATGCTGTTTCAACATACAGTCCCTTCATCAGTCACCTTGCTCTTTTGTCTTTTTTCATTTTGACTCTCACGCTCTCCTTTGCTTCCATTGTCTCTTGCAGCCTATCTGTCTGGTTTCCTGAATGTCTAACATGCTCAGGGAGATCCTATCTTCTTAAGTGTCTGCTCCCTGAGAGTTTGAGGAGGAGTGCTAACAAAGGACGCCGTCAGCTCTTTTGTTTTACTTAACATTTTATTTTACCACCAAACAGGCTCATATCACACTGTCACCTATTCCAAAAGATATTGTCTAATCCTCTCACCCTGTTCATCATTCACCTTAGACACTGTTGTATATCTGTGTGATAAAGCCATGCATATTTCTGCGGTGAAGTAAATACTCAAGAAAGACTGTATTTTCAGCAAATCCATCTAGTTATTTTTGATTGTGAACAAGATGGCGGTTTGGAAAGGCTGAGGAAACTAAACCTTGATCAAATCTCGAGGAGTTATTGTATATACTGGATGTATGAAGCTATTTGAGATTGCTTACAAGCATAGTGGCAAGAGAAACTATCAAATTATTGACTTTTGGTTGTCAAGATACCTATGTGTTCACCATTTTTATACTAAGTAAGTAAAACATCCACTTTCAAACTGTATTTGCCATTTCCACAATTAGAGTTGCACTTGCACAAACAAATCCTCTCTGAAACAGTCACTTTTATTTCTTGTACTCTTTCTCCGAAAGTAGAACATTTCCTGATAATGATCAATCTTAGAAATTCAAATCTGCTTAGCAGTGCTTAAAGACAAATGCATGCTGATTTTTTTGTGTATACTGCCCATGTTTCTTCAAACAAGCTTTAAGTAACTTTGCATATTAAATTGTCTGTAAGCTTCACTATACAATGAAAATTTTATAATGCGATAAGATATCAAAAAAGATAGTATGTGAAATTTGATACAAGAATATGAAACATGAAAACAAAAGAAATACTTTTTTTTAATTTTCTGGATAAAAAGACAAGCCTCACAGTAAGAATTCTCTTCAAAAGTCACTTCATGTTTCAGTGCTGATACTCTTTATATGTCTGCCTTTATTTTCCATGCTGTCTCCATACTCTTTTTCAATATGGAGGATACCAATGTTGCCCAATTTTTTGAAGAGATGTTTGGCCAGAGACATTTTTTTTCTGCTGCTTTCAAGTCAGTCAACATATTTGGCCATGCCGTTGTTCTCTCTTATTTTCTCTTTACAAAGTCTTGTGTGATTTTGGTAGGCTTCAGAATGTGCTGGATGCTCTTCTGCCAAACCTCTGCAGACTGGAAGTCATCTTGCCAGCCAGTATTTTCATGTATCCACATTCACTGCCCAGTCATATCCATCGCGTCATCCATCTCCTCTGTGCCATTTGCATTCATGCAGCCCCACATTATCACACTCTCACCTCTGGTGGGATTTTAGCTCCTAGGATTATGCATTCACTGTGATAGTTCTGGCCAGGTTCACACCAAACATGCTTGAACAAATTTGTCTCGGTCTTATCTGACCAAAGATTGTGCAGCTCAGTGTTCATCAGGCTTCTCCTCATGTCCCTTACTTTCTTGCTATTTTGTATTGAAAAACAAACAAAACAAAAAAAACAGTTTTTCTTGCATGCTATCCAAATAGGTTGATGTTATGTAATGTCCGTCATGCTGTCTGAACTGCCACAGGTACTCTGATAGCCACTGGTAACCTCTGTACCAATTTAAAAGTGCTTACCCCTCTGTTTTTCAAAGCTAGATTGTGCGAGTAGTCTCTGTGCATGTTGTCTTTTAAGAGGATAGCCACTGCACCTCTGATTAGTGATACTATGGCTAATTCTATGCCTCCTGAGTCCTGCTGCAACTGTGTTTCCTACTGATTTTTAGTTGCTAACTATTGTTTGTGTTTTTGTATCCAAAACTAAAAAAGCTGTGGTGTATTCTGGCCATTTTTTAAACCATGGTCATGTTATCAGGCTAATGACAAATCGCACTGTACTCAATTTAGTCATAGTAATTTCAAGTTTTCTGATTTCTGTGTAACAATCATAGCTTTATTCACTTTTGTTGCTTTTAGTTTCACTTTGAGGCCTGCTTTCTTATTAGTCCGTGTGTATACAAATGAAAAACTGTACCTGAATTAAATTTGACTGCCGTTCCCCAGTGCTTTTGTTATGCTTCTTACGCTCCCGATAAGTCTGGGTATGTCAAGCAGCATCTGCAATTAGTATTAAATCTCATAAACTGTCTCAAACAGCCACCATCCAACTTAAATCTAATTTTGGGTGAAAAGGGGAGAAGTCCCAGGAATCTGAATTTAATGTGTAGGGTGAGTGGGAAGCATCTGTTGTGCCACTGTGGCTAAAACTCTCTTTGTAATCACTAAACTGCCACCTGTCACACAGTGCATTAGAGCACCTCATGCCAGCGTGCTACAGCCCATGTAGTTTGTGTCGATTGTTCTTCCTAAGACAAATCAGGACATCACAGTAGAACTCTGTCTTGATCGTCCAACTCTGTGGAATGATTTCCAGGTGTACTATGATGTGAATGTTGAAGAATACAATAAACATGCTCCTGATGCTTCTGTCCTGCTGTGAATTGTCCAGTTTTTGGAAACTACAATTTCTTTAAGTGGGAAAACTGCTGTTTCTTCTGTTGATGGTAGCCACAGACCCACCTCTTGTCACCAGTGAAGATTCTCCACACAAAGGTTGGATTATCTGGGCTTCTGACGGACACAAAATTAGATTTTTTCCAATCTGCTCCAGTTTGCAGTCCATGGCGAAATCTCAAATGCCCACTTGTATATGTTGATTTATTTTTTTCCCCATTTTTTTGTACAAAAAATTATCAACGAAATTAAACTGTTTCTTTTTGAGGATTTTTTTTGTATTATAGCTGCCATACTGCACAAATGTTGGTTGTACTATTTCCATAGAGGTGAAAAATAATCAATAGTAGAAATGTGACAAGAACAAAAAATGCCTAGAAACTACTTGAGGTTTAGAAGGTTAACTGTTAATTGACATTGTGCAGCAGCACAGCAGTGAGTGGTTGTGGAGGACGACAGGTTACACAGTGAGAGCATTTGCACAATAAGGCTTGCGAATCTCCATGCTCAATGTTCTAGTCTTTGTTCCTAATTTTAAAGACTTTTTAAGAACCTTGCTATGGAAAAATTTAGACAGAAGACCTCAGCAATGTTTGTCAAATACAAGATTAAAAGCAGATCATTATTTAGCATTATTTGGTGTAAATTGACTTTAGAGTTTTGGGAATTACAATAGACTGTTATCATGCCACCAGTGTACCAATTAAGGCTACATCAGCTGCCTGCCTACTGTCAGTTTGTGTGTATTTAAAGTATTCAGTAAATTCTGCTACATTAATGAATAGAAATAGTTAGCTTCATTTTGACATCCCTCAAATTTGTGTTTTACAATTGTTTGTTTGATCGATTCAAGAATCAATCATGTTCATAGTGAACTAAAGTGGAATAATTTCATTCTTCATCAGTCTTCACTTTCTACTGTCTGAACTCTCTACTTTGTCCTCTTTCTGTACCTGTTCTTTCTCTATTCAGGTCCAAGACATGTGTTTTAGCCAGGACAGTCGCTGGGTAGCCATCAGTACTCTACGTGGCACCACCCATGTGTTTCCCATCAACCCCTACGGTGGTGCACCCTGCGCCCGCACGCACATGTCCCCACGGGTTGTCAACCGAATGTCTCGCTTCCAAAAGAGCGCTGGCCTGGAGGAGATCGAACAGGAGCTGAACAGAGCGGCTGCCTTAGGAGGAGGAGCAGGAGGCATAGCAGGAAGTGGTTGCATTCTGGGTGGTGGAGGAGGCATCGGAGGCCGCTGTAGCCCCATACCAGGCCTCTCCAGTAGCCCCTCAGGTTCTCCACTGCACGGTGAGGAGGGATGGGAAGTGAGGGTCTTCTTTTTGTTGCCTATTTGTATGTCCAGAACCTGTGTGGTTCAGTATAGCAGTGGTTCTCAACCCTGTTCCTCAGGACATGGGGTCCTGAGGAACAGGGTTGAGAACCACTGCAGTATAGGACCTCATATGTTTGATGTGTTCTTTGATACAAATAATTATTGTCTGAATAATATATTTATGCCTTTGCACTCACACTCCCAGAGTACAGACTGTCGAGAGCGAGTTCCACCTGAAACGTTTGGCAGTGCACCAAACTAGTAGCCACTATTACGAGTTATCGGCACGACGCTGAAGTTAGCTTCCGATTCGGCAGCTTCCGATTCGGCACTTAAGGGAAAAGTTAAGGGGAAATGAAATGAACGTGCCGTGCGACAGTTTATCCACTGATTATCTGTTTTTTTCGACACTTCTTGATGTGTAAACATTTTAGACATTTGGGTAAGACATTAACTATGCCTGACAAGAGGTATTGTATTGGTAAAATTAGTATTTTATTTGTGAAAACGTTTAAGGGGATATTTCACCGTTTTTGCTTTATAACCAGTCCTTATTAGACCAGGTCCAGATTGAAAACCACTGTACCTACACTCTTCAAATCTGGACTGAATTATTCTACAGAGCCTGTAGATTCATAAAAACATAGTGTCTGATTTGTGAAAACTTTATTCTATTTGTGAAAATGCAATAAAGGCACATTTTTACTGTTTTTCTCAGCATATAGACCACATTAGACCAGGTCTAGGTCGAGAACCTATACTTAACCTTATACTTATTCTTATTATTATCATTATTATTGTTGTTGTTGGTTTTGTTGTTAATAATTCTGTTGACATTTTTTTGAAAGTCCATGTACCATGTCCATGTATGTTGAAGATTGTCAGTGTTTATTAATGATAGAAATAGGGTGTCACAGGTTCATGATACCATTGTTGACATATATTGTGAGTATTTTGTGAATGATTGGTCAGATCATTACAAAGACAAAACTTGACATAAAAAGAGTTAACACTCCCAAATGTTAGAAGGACAAAATTTGCATCCAAAACCAAGGTACCTGTAATCACATATCAAAGGAAGAAGAATGAGAAAACATAAAAAATGCATTCTTATATCATTGTTACATTATCTGTAGAGGCCATTGTTCTGACTAATTGTATAAATAAGTTGCGCAACCCCATCCCAGATGACAAATAGCATTGAAAAGTGCCTTTATTGTATTTTCACAAATAGAATAAAATTTTCACAAATCAGACACTATGTTTTTATGAATCTACAGGCTCTGTAGAATAATTCAGTCCAGATTTGAAGAGTCTAGGTGTAGCGGTTCTCGACCTGGACCTGGTCTAATGTGGTCTGGATGAGAAAAAACTGTAAAATGTGCCTTTATTGCATTTTCACAAATAGAATAAAGTTTTCACAAATCAGACACTATGTTTTTATGAATCTACAGGCTCTGTAGAATAATTCAGTCCAGATTTGAAGAGTCTAGGTGTAGCGGTTCTCGACCTGGACCTGGTCTAATAAGGACTGGTTATAAAGCAAAAACTGTGAAGTATCCCCTTAAACGTTTTCACAAATAAAATACTAATTTTACCAATACAATACCTCTTGTCAGGCATAGTTAATGTCTTACCCAAATGTCTAAAATGTTTACACATCAAGAAGTGTCGAAAAAACAGATAATCGGTGGATAAACTGTCGCACGGCACGTTCATTTCATTTCCCCTTAACTTTCCCCTTAAGTGCCGAATCGGAAGCTGCCGAATCGGAAGCTAACTTCAGCGTCGTTCTATCGGCTATAACGTGCTAGCAGAGTTAAATGTGAAAACTTGGCTGAACTGTGTGATTTTTCATCTGATTTTGCAATTTACATAGCACGCATTTGGAACCTTCCTGCAGTCAGAGCCAGCAACATCTAGTCCAGGGGTCGGCAACCCGCGGCTCCGGAGCCGCATGCGGCTCTTTCAGCCCTCTGTTGTGGCTCCCTGTAACTTTGGAAAATAAATTGTTCTGCCTTTCAGGCGCGTTTCACTGCATTTTAATATAGAGTTTTATTGTGAAATTACCGCTCTTATTTTGACGCGTCACTCCACCGGATGTGCTGCTGGGGTTTTCCTCTGGCTGGGACATGAGAGCGCAAGGGTGATGCAGAGGAGATGGAGAAGCAACGCCTGTAGTTTCACATCGTTTTGTACTCAAGAATGGCAAGCCTGTATATTAAAGCTCCACTCCAAGAAAGACACGTCTTGTCTTTGAGTCAAAAGTACTCATGGTAGGGTAATACACGTTACTCGCAAGAACACGGCAGCAGGTCAGAGAGTCAGAGGAGTGTCGTCTTGGAAAATAGGGCAGCGACTTACCGGAGAAAAGTTATTAGCTTAAGATAAATAGATTTTTACAAGTTAAATAGACATTCGCAAAATATTGATTTCCAGCTAACATTACGTAACATATGAGGTCCAAGAGCAAAAATGACATTAACCAGGTAAGATAAATATTAGTAGAAGGACACAATTTAAAAAATGAATAATTAGAGGCTTTGTAATTAATTAATCACGACTGATTAACAAGGGCATAGAGGTTAAAAAAAAAAAAAAAAAAAAAAAGCGATATATGCAGTGTTGTCTTCATTTTAAATGCCAAAAGGATTTTGCGGCTCCCGGTGTTTTCTTTTCAGTGGGAAAAGGGTCGAAATGGCTCTTTGAGTGTTAAAGGTTGCCGACCCCTGATCTAGTCTGTGTCTGTCTATTCACTATTCCAATGAAATTAATTCAAACACAATGGTTGTGTCCTCAGTGTTGACAGAAAGAGAGAAAGACAGGGTTGTATTGTGCAGTTCTTAAGCTGAAATTGCATTACTGGCTTTAATGGTTCATTCAGATTCATTATGAATATATTGCACTTGTCTTAGTAGCTGTTTTATATTTGATTCATTATGTATTATAGCTGAGATTGAATACGTTTTTTTTTTTTAGAGAGAGAATTATTGACATTAGTGCTGTATATATTTTTTCCTTTTAATGCATCTGTACTGGTCACCAGCAAAGATGGAGCCATTATTTACAGCATTTGGGCTGTCCGTCTTTATGTCCCATTCTATCAACCTAATATCTTTTGAATGCATTCAGGGAACTTCTTCAAATTGTGCCACAATGGTTATTTGGACTCAAGGATGAACTAGTTGCATTTTTTTTTTTTTTGGTTAAAGTATACTGTGACCTCATAAACCACATTTTTGGCCACAACTCAAGAATCCACCTATCCTTTAACTTGCATGCTTCCTGTAGAGAGTCGTGGGGTCTGTACTATTCCAGCTGACATATGGAGAAGCATGGTGCACCTTGGACAGATCTGACTGAAGAATTACTTCACTAATTACTCAGAATTTCACACAGTGTCTAATAGGATACAGTGACAAAGGGATGATATTTGATTACTTGTGGGTCAAAGTTCAAATCTGGATGGCTATAGATCTCAACTGCATCTTGATTGGCTGGTGGAGGCATTCAATTGTGAGGTGGCTATTCTACTTCTTGGAGAGTATTAAGCATTTTGGGTAGTTCATCTCTCACAGTAAGAACTTCTAAGAGACAGATGGGCAATGTTAGAGTTCATTTAGAGGCATGTATGTGTCTACATGCTGACTGTAGGTACAATAGTCACTGTCTTTTAGCTCTACTTTGGTCCGAATGAATACCTCTTTATCCGCAAGAACCTTACAGTGAATGAGGTGGAATAACAACAAAAGTTACTTCAGGTTAGTGATTGCTACAGTTGAGTCTGTGTGCATGTGGCTGTGTGTGTGTGTGTGTGTGTGTGTGTGTGTGTGTGTGTGTGTGTGTGTGTGTGTGTGTGTGTGTGTGTGTACGTGTGGGCATGCGTGCGTGCGTTAGCAGTGACCGGTCTTTTAAAGGGACTGTTCTGTCTGACACAACCTTGTGTACCCTGTTTGTCAAACACAATTGCAGGCTGCTCACACTGTCTGTGTGTCCCTAGCTGACATAGGTACACACTGATAAACACACACTTTGTGTCAGCGGCACTGTTTGACCCCAGAGGTGTTACTCCAATGAAAATATCACAGTTCTCATTAGTCATTGGCTTCCAGGAATATCCCTGAGCTTTGATAGGTGTACTTCAGCCAGGGCTAGGCTGAGAAATGATAAACACTTCAGAGAACTGGATGACTGGGAATTGACCATTGGGTACCTTTATATAACATAGTGGAATTTAGTGTCAACTTCTTCTGTATACTCATTTCAGGAGATTGTTTTCTGCTTACTGTAGAGGAAATCAGCTCACTTAGCCTTCAAAACAGTTTTGGACAAAAGAGCCATTTTGGGAATGGGAGTGTCACGGAAAGTCATTGACATGTAAAATAAAGGTCATGAAAGCAGCTGCACAATATATTTCACGGGAGATTAATTTAAAGTATAGCTTAGCTGGTACTTAGACCACTTTCCAAAAAGCTGTATTTATCTATAGAACCAAGTGGCTTTCCTGAAGTGGGGAAATACTGTACTGTAGTATTTACCTGCTTTTTTTTAGTTATTTTTTTTTCCCTAAATCATACAAATTTCCTCCAAACTTTATGTTAATGTTTTGAAACACAATATTTTTGAGATTTGACATTTGGAATTTTGTCTATCAATCTCAAACATTAGTGGGAACCCATAAATGTCCATCTAGTTAATTGAAGTTATCACATTAAACCAATGATTGTGGATTTTTTTGTTAGAGGAATACACACGACGATCAGATGGACTCAAGTGCCTTCTTCCTGTTTTCACTTAATGTTGCTTAACACAGTGGATATTATTACAATATTTCTTTCACACAATTGTGCTGTCAATATGAAACGTGTTTTTGCCATAATCCATTCAGTATAGCCAGCTGTTTAGACTTCTCTGCTTGTCTGCAGCTTTATGCTGTTCATGAATGTAAAGCATTGATAAAGTACATTAGGTCACTGTATTATCATTATGATTATTATTATTATATCATCACATTTGATGTTTTTTAATGAAGCAAAACATGACTTTGATTTACAACAGCTACTAAGACTTACAGTTTGAGTTGATCAACATGTGGATGTTCTATTTATTTGTAGGATTGGGCTCAGGTGGTAGAGTGAGTGGTCCACTGATCAAAAGGTTGGTGGTTCGATCAAGACACTGAATCCCAAATTGTTCTGTGGCAGGTGCCACCTTTTAGGGCAGCTCTGTCTCCATTTGTGTGTGAGTGTGTGAATGGATGAATGAGGGTGGCTTTTTAGGAGCCAGCTAAGATTTAAATGCTATATATAACTGTGGACAATTATCCATTTACCATTTCATGAACCATCAACTGTACAAATACTGTACTGAGATAAAACATGTCAATCATCAGAGACAGACATTTTTAGGGATGTGATTACCTTCAGGGAAGCCTTCTCCAGTCTGTGGGGGGGAAGAGTCAAATGTTTGCTTTAGCTAAGGCGAGCAGTGACAGCATTCAGATGAGCCTTATCCAGCTGTGCTAGTTGATACAGTCTCTGTGGATTAGCTTTTACCTTCTTTTTGTTGGTTCTGCAAATTATACACAGAATGAAATAAAACAAATAAATTACAAAAATAATACTATTATGAGAATTTAACAGACATTAAAAAGTCACGTTCTAGTCTCAATTTCTTCAAATGTGTAGGTACTGTGTTTCACTTTGTTGCGTCGATTACCTGTCTGTTTAACAACACTGTCATAATGTGCTGTGGGCAATCAGGACTTTAGAGGACTTTTGTATCAGTTTGAGGAAACCCCTTACATTGTCAGGTATCTAATTCTAAACAAACCAACAACTAAATGGGCACTTTCTCCTCTGGTTCATTTTCTGTTAGAATTGTCTATATTTTTCCATATGTTTTTATACAATTTCAGTAATATGACTTCAAAAAGACATTACAGATAGAAAACTTGATTATACTGTATATACGCTACTGTTCAAAAGTTTGGGGCTACTTAGAAATGTCCTTATTTTTGAAAGAAAAAACATTTTGTTTTCAATGAACGCAACATTAATCAGAAATCCAGTGTAGACATTGTTAATGTGGTAAATGACTGTTCTAGCTGGAAACGGCTGATTTTTAATGGAATATCTCCATAGGGGTACAGAGGAACATTTCCAGCAACCATCACTCCTGTGTTCTAATGCTACATTGGATTAGCTAATGGTTTTAAAAGGCTCATTGATGATTAGAAAACCCTTGTGCAGTTATGTTAGCACATGAATAAAAGTGAGAGTTTTCATGGAGAACATGGAATTGCCTGGGTGACCCCAAACTCTTGAATGATAGTTTTGCCTCCTTTCCCTCTGGCTGCTTCCAGGCTGTATTCTGTTAAACATACACTCTGAAAGTCCTCATATATGACAGGAGATGCTGGGATGGAGGGGTCAGGGTCAAGTTATATTGCTATCTGCTTGCCCCAGAACTCACACTGTACACACTGTACACACACGCACACACACACACACACACACACACACACACACACACACACACACACACACACACACACACACACACACACACACACACACACACACACACACACACGTTTGTTTATCTATACTGGTGGGGACTTACCATTGACTCCCATTCATATCTAACCCCTAACCCTAACCTTAACCCAGACCAAAACAATGCCTAACCCTAAAGAAACATTTTTGCACTTTTACTTTTTTCAGTAACAACACTATGGCCAAGAAAACACTGTTTCCATTTGTGGGGACCCAAATGAGGTCCCCACAAATGACATTTCTTTTGGTTTTCCTATAGTTGTGGGGACCAAATGTCCCCACAACTATAGCCAGCACCTGGGCACACACACACACACACACACACACACACACACACACACACACACACACACACACACACACACACACACACACACACACACACACACACACACACACACTAAAAGACGGCGCCCTTGCTTCCTCTCTCCTTCCTGTCTTCTTTGTCTAGACCCAAACCCCTCTGTAACTCCTATACCAGCGCACTCACATTCCTCCACACTGTGAAAAATAGGCCATCAAACATTAAAAGGATGTCTGACTTTGGAGAGCCACCGCTCCACTGCGATGAGAGACAGAGAGGGACAGAAACATCAAAGTAGGGTAGGAGGTGAAAGTGAGTGAGCAAAGTAATGAGGTGCAATTGAGAAAAATGAAGGAGAGATAGAGCAGCCGAATAAAGCAGGGGGAGGGCAACAGACACAAGGAGAGAAAGATAAGTCTGTAGTAGCAGCACTGAAAGCTGGGGTCTCGGGGAGCGTGGTCGTAAATCACACTTTTGTTTCAAAGGGGAGCATTAGGGCCACCTGTCAACAATTAGTCCTCACAGTGATACCCAACTATCCACAGCACTGATCATTTTTTGTGGTAAAATACATGAAAAGAAGCAGGTCAGAATCCTCTTTTGGAGGAAATGGAAAGTTTTCTGAACTTCGTTTATATTAAAATCCACAGGAAATTGAAGTCAGGTTTCACACTGCTTTTGTCCAGCTGTTAATCCATTCTGAACTGACTCGTTTTCTGAAAAATATAACATCTAGTCCCTTACTGTATGATGTTCGTGGTGCTTACGGTGCTCTAATCTCATTCAGATAGTGGTGTCTACCGCTTTTTATGTTCACTATGTTAACCTGACTCTTGCCCTCTTTTGGAAAGTGAGATACAATATATGTGTGTTTGGATACTGAATGCACCAACACAATGCAGGTTCAAGACTGGTTCAAGACCTCACCCCAACAGATACATTGGAATAAAACTAAACTTAAGAAGAATATACACACATATAGACACATATCTTTCTGTATATATCCAATTAAAATAATGAGTAAAACTATTTTCAGTGTTTGCAGAGATTGGGATGAATCTGAATTTTCAGTTTGGTTTTGTCTGAACAGTCTGGGATTTAAGAGTGTTGGCCATCCAGTCTGCTTTTTATGCTTGTATTTCAATTGAATGAAAAATGTTTTTAAACAAGTAGAGTAATCAATTTTAAATTGTGCTTTACAGTAGAATGTTTTGCCTTTTTTGTAGCATTGCAATTTTAAATACAGTACAGTGCATTTTGGGGGCTGCTCTGGCTGTTGTGTATTCAGTGATATATTCCATTGGTCAGACAAGTTCTTGTGCCAAAACAAGTTCATCCTCACCCTCAAGGACAAGCATGTATTTATATGGGACAAAAGTACCAAAAAGTGCATATTGCAATAGGTCATTATCAGTTCACCAGTGAGATCTGTGTGGCATAAGGTCATGTACATCTCCGTGTGTCTGTTATTTTGAAGATAAATTGACTGCAAGGCATCCTGCCACATGTAAATTTAGAAAGTCAGCCCCCTCCACCGCCACTGCTGCCACCAGCGTTGATAAAAACTCCATAATTTGCGCAATTTTCACCGGATGCAAACACATTGAGTCACATTTGCTTTGTGTCTGTCTTCCGCCTGTTTTTGTGAGTCTGGTGTGAATTTTGGGCAGTGGAGGCGGTTTTCTTAGACTGGCAGAGAGCAGCAGGGTGAGGCAAGTCGGGGCCGGGCCACCTAGCCACAACAGCTGCTCTGTGATTGTCGCCAGCGAGGACAGCGTTGATTTTGGGAAGGAACTGTAGAAAAGTACACATCCTTCTCAAAGCTGCCAGCCCAGGCCGCCGGCACACCTAAAAATAGAGGCTGCAATTGGCCGTCTTCTTGTCACTGTTAAAATCTGGAATGACTATTTATGTCCCTGTGTACAGTACATTTTCTCTACCCCCATTTTTTCTCAAGCCTTTCCTCTGTGTGATCAATGTATTGTCATTTGAGGTGATGACCCATAATGTGAGCGTCCCACGCTGTAAAGTGCGGTTTGTCTGCGGCCCAACTCATGCAAGGCTAGATTAGTAAGTGCAGCTTCTCTGCATAGGGCAGAGGTTATTGAGGCTATACCAGGCATATGGCAGCCACTGTAGACGTTTTATTATTCAGATGTTTTTTCGATCCAGCCGTGGTACTGCAGCATACAACAGTGTGCAGTGCACAAAAGAGATTTTGAGCACTTTGAAACCAGCTTCATGATCATAATAATCTACAAACACCTGGCTGGGTTCTTATTGCTTTGTACTGTACTTTGTGTTTTAGTGCCGTCGATAGGGATGAGCTTTATATCTACTAATTCGGGGTCACTTTGTCTACTTTCAGCATGAAATACTGCTAAATATCGCCACATTTCTCTTTTCCACTTCACTTTTATGACAGTTGTGACTTGGAGTGCATTTTTTAACATGCATGAGTGCCTTTCGTGTGTATACACACCACTAGTGATACACTTCCTAACCAGAAAACATCAACACAGGGCTATTAGTCAGTGCAACAGATTTGTTTCCTCACCAAGCAGAAGCCCTGGTGGTCCGATCACGGGGCCATCTGGGCCTTGGCGCTGGTTCAGAAAGAGAGGGGGAGGTAAAAAACAAGGTGTGACGGGAAACTGTTAATTCACTTGTTGATAAAGGGACACTTCCTTTCTGCTATTAGAGGCTGACGGCTTGCTTATTTGGGTTTGAACTTTTGTTTTATCTCGCCCTCCCCCTCCCCCAGCAGTCCCTTTCGTCAGTCATCGTCCTGTGGTGAAAAACACCAATGCTCTGCAGAGGTCGATGCCAAGGAAACATTACCTCATAACTGCTGGTGTGTGACACGTATGTACACGGCCTCACGGTGACCCTGCTTTTGACAGTATGGTTACTGTAGATTAAACAGTTGCATGTAGTACAAACAAAAAATGTACAAAGTTTCACCCGGCAGCTTCTAAGATAGTAGATGAGTTTAGCAGAGCAGGTTCCAGTGTTCATTTCAAAATGTGTAAACTGTATGAAACAGTGAGATAGATTACTTGTCCAGATTCTTGTCATGATGATGAGCTGTCTTCCTTAGATCAGTGGCCAGCCTGGGCCTGAGCTAACCAGCATTCGTAAAGCCACCACTGGCCCACATGTGCGCATTATTATATTTTTAAATTTTTTTTTATTCGAACATTTTTTGCTTTTCTACCAACCTCACGTAAATGGCCCCTGCAACAAAGGAATGCTTTTTACTGACACGCCTTCAGCCTCAATACATCACCCTGTATACACTACCATTCAAAAATGTCCTTATTTTTAAAAGAAAATTTGTTTTTTTTAATAAAGATAACATTAAATTAATCATAAATCCAGTGTACACATTGTTAATGTGGTAAATGACTATTCTAGCTGGAAACGGCTGATTTTTAATGGAATATCTCCATCGGGGTACAGAGGAACATTTCCAGCAACCATCACTCCTGTGTTCTAATGCTACATTGTGTTAGCTAATGCTGTTGAAAGGCTCATTGATGATTAGAAAACCCTTGTGCAGTTATGTGAGCACATGAGTAAAGTGTGAGTTTTCATGGAGAACATGAAATTGCCTGAGTGACCTCAAACTTTTGAACGATAGTAGATATGTATATGAAGTGATACATATACATGTTTTACATCTTCTAATCTGTCAAAAACAAAGAAAAAAAGGGGTAATAAAAAGAAGTACTAACCCTACTGGTAAGACGAGATCACTAGATGTTTGCATCTCTGCACATACAAAACCACAACCATACACTTTCTAACACCAACCCCCGACATGTATTACAGACATTACATCACTTCTTTTTTTATTTTTACTGAAACATTTGTATTGTGATTTTGTGTCTCCGTTGAGAGCTACAAATGGACAGGAGCAGTCTGGGAATTTGGGAAGCATTAGATAATAAGTTATAAATTTGCAGTTTGAATATGCTAAAATACACTTTCCAAGAAAGCTCTTGTTAGTAACATAGTTTACTGCAATAAGCTGAAGTCCTGGAGTGGTTCATGGTTGCAGCTCTGGGCTCCAGTACTGGAATTGCCCTCTGTGTGGCGCTGTGTGGTCAGGATTGCCTGCAGTTTGCAGAGGGAGGAGCAGAGCGGGCAGGCCCTGCGCACAGACAGACCGACAGAGAGGAAAAGACTTGTAAAGCTTGAGTTGTTGCTGCGAGGGTTTTGCCTTGATACAAATCTAACAACAGAGAAAAGCGGGGTAATTTCTCTGGCTTTTTTTTTTATGAATGGTCACTTCCTCCAGCTAAAACAACTTAGAGCCCTCCTTTGGAGTTTGTGCTTTTTAAAGAGGCAGTCTGAACACTTTCCTGGTGAATGTAAAGACCTCTTAGCCGTAATCTTTGTCTTTTTTCTTTCTGTTTTTTAAATTGTGTTTAGAAGCTGGGGGAGGAAGAGTATATATTTTTGTGTTAAATTTTACATTTTTTAAATTGAAGATTTATTTTTTTCTGTGCAGCATTTATTGTCATAATTCATTTATTTTATTGGGCACAGAATCCAGCATCACATTTAAATCCTACTGTATATATCTTAATAATTTAACCGACAAATTACTTGTCAGCAGGAAATGGCAAATGGCTTCCTGAAAGGAGCAGATGTTCTTTTAAAAGCATTTTTCTCTCAACCTGCCATCTAGTCAGAGGATTAGGCTTTGTACATTACTCAGTACATTTGATTTAACAGTTGTGTACCATCAAAGGTAAGCTAGTGTTAGCGGCTTGTGTTTGTTGTAGGCTGCGTCGGCAGGCTTCCCTGCTTCCCTGTGGTCGGCAGAGGAGCCAGAGCCCAGCTCGGCTTGAGTCAATAAACGGAGAGCTCAGCGCAAAACCACACAGCAATCGAACAAGCTGTTTACCCTGAAAATTAGCCTTTCCCTCTACTTTTAAGGCTTTTAAAGCGACCAAAAATACACAGCGTGAGGAATATGTATCTTGGCCAACGCTCCAGCTCCACCAGAGACCTCTGTCCTTTTTATACGAACCCTAATAACTCAATCTCCACAACCACTAAACCCTCTTATCACCGGGTGCTCGCCGCTGCACTCATCATTATTTGATTTGCAAAATTGTAAGGTAGAGATAAAGAAATAAAGCTGGCTTGCCATTACACACAGGCGGCACTTGTGGCTTCTAGCTTATTGCCTACCATGTGAAAAGTGCATGCTCTGAAAAGCTAAAGCCTTCCATTGTCAAAGAATCAATAGGTTTTATATCCCACTTTTGTTCTGCAGCAACATGTGGATCTTCTTTATGCTTCTTTGCTGTTTATCTCTAATTTTTCCTCTATTTTCTTTTTTTGTGTTCAGTTCTAAGTTTGTCTTACAGGGCACAAGGAGTGTGTTGACAAATCATCTAGCCTAAATATTTAAACTGTGTTCTATATACTGGATATATTAACTGAATTTTCTACATTTTGTGCTGGACCCCTGCTAATCTGTTGTAGGTCTACAGCTTACTGTGTGTAAAACCAGCATGTCAATAATGACAATTAGATTTTTTCAACACGTTTAGCATTGTAGTTTAGTGACGTGTTAACAACTGATAAATTACTGCTCATGGACAGGTGAGATCATCTGAAACAAAACTGATTCTTTTTCTTAAATTAATTAATTCTAAGATAAATCCCAAAATGTCTTAGTATTTTGCTAACAAAAATAATTGAAGCTAGCAATATTTGAATGTGACACTGCATAAATATCCATAATAGCTCCTTTTAAAACAAAAGTGTCTATGAAGCCAAAAAGAAACTCTGTCTTTGCTTTTAAATTGTGTGGTGACTTGTATCATGTCTAAGTGTTTTTGACTCTGTGTTTATTTAGACTGAAATGTCAAAACTCTGCCTGCTAAACTTGGATCAAGGCAGCCCGCCAGTTGTGCCCAGCTTTTTAGACGTTCTTCCACAGCTAAATGCTACTGCAAGTCAATCAATCCACATTAAATCAGGATCATTTTTAAATGGAGAAGTTTAATCAGACATATATGTGTGAGAGCAGTTGGTGTGTTTTGAATGCAGTGGGTGGTAGATGTTTGACCTTCAGTGCAGATGAAAGAGGACGGGAGCAGCTGTGAGAAAATAATTAACAGAACACAGACCTCTGTAGGAATCATTTTGATACATGCTGATTATAAAGGAAATGTTGAACATTTCAGTTTGACTTGATGATTTTCATCCAGTCGCTCAGATAGACAGCGCAGGGCGTCTGTGACAGCAGCACAGACGTCTCATTATCTCCTCTGTCCCTCTTATTGTTTCCACCGAGTTATAAAAGGAGAAGCATTTAGAGCCAGACGGAGCGACGGATGCAGCCAATCTCCTCTCTGACTGGGGAGGCCGACTTCTTCTCATTTAGCTTCAAGCACACTCCGATCTGTTTTTGTTCATGTTTAATTACAAAAGTCTTCCTTCTGATTGAGGCAAAAATACAATCCGTAGTTGCACGTGTTGAGAATATTTTTCACATATAAAATATGGAGTTTGTTTATTGCGTTTTGTAGCAATGGAAGAAAATTCTGTTTGACTTCCTTTAGCGTGGCTGTACTACCTCAGAAAGACTGTGGAACTGCAGATTTAGTTTTTTAGAGTTACTGCATTTTGTGTGGCGTTGCCCGACACCCGAAGTGCTTCAAAATACAACACACACACTCTAATATTCATACAACAGTGAAACAAAAGCTAATCGTAAAGTATTTAAAATCAGTATATGTTGTTTGTCCTAAAAAGTTCTCCTATATTCACTTTAAAACGCCTAAAATTAATCTTAAATTAATCAGGAGAATGAGTTTTATTGTGGTTTGTCTTATTTTCTTAATTTAAAAAAAAATTTATTTCATTATTAAAACATTTGTTTTATATAGGTGTGGACACACACACACATTTCATTCGAGCAGGGATCCAAATATTGTGTCACTCCGGCCCTGTTGTATAGAGCAGCACTCTTACAAACATCAACCCCGCTCTTCACATCTTTGTGGACTAAAATTTGTGTGAGTTTTTAGTCAAATAGACTTTAGGTTTCCATTGTTCTTCATGTTTGTTTGATAGGTGAAAGGAACAGTAAAGCATCCTTCTCCACTCTCCCTCTAAATTGCTTCATAAGTGTGTGTACTGTATATGTGCACCCCATCCTCCCACACCCCCCAGCCCTCTCCTGCTCTCCAAACATCCAATCACTGGCCATAACCCATCCCTCTTTACTGTGAGGCACTAGCTCCTTGACCCAAATCAGATGATGACTATACACACACACACACACACACTTGTAAACACTCGTATACACACACACACACACATGGATGGAGTGTGGGTGTCATTTGATCCAGTGGAGCTGTCTGACCCCCTCCCAGCTCTTCTTGCTGGCGACTCAGTCCTGTCTGATGAAGCCTTGTAAATACTGACATGCTGTAAACTTGTAGATCTGATTTCAGGGTGCTGTTTGTGTGTGTGTGTGTGTGTGTGTGTGTGTGTGTGTGTGTGTGTGTGTGTGTGTGTGTTGCTTTCACCTGATTGTTGTTTGTTAGACATGCACAGATGTGTTCTTATATGAAGCCATGTTCCGCTTCTGTATTGCTGTCGTTTTTTTGTTTTTGTTTTTTTTAGCCTACTGCGTTTTTCTTCTTTTGACCAAACTACTCTTTTGCCATATACAGCATGTTAGACACTAAAAGTCTCACTTTCTTTTCCTTATTTTTAGCTCTTAAATTTTATGACAAAATTAGAAAAATCTTGTCCTGGGAATTTTTCTTTTTTTTCCCCCGTAAAGCCGCTGTCGACCGTCTGTTTTTTTTTAAGTTCCCTGACATGAGAAATGTCAGTGAAAATACAAAACGTTCAAAAATGTTCCCAAATAGGGCCGTTAATAAAAGCTCCCCGTTAGCTTGCGGTTTGGGAGCGGGAGACCGGGCAGGAAGCCATTTTCACACAGGCCGGCCTGACCTCGACTCTTAACTCCGACTGAAAATAGCAGACAAGCAAGATCGCTATACAAAGAGAAAAGAGAGAGGTAGAAAGGGAAACCGAGGAGATAGATCCCTGCGCTGCAGTGATACCTGAGAGAGAAAGTAAAAAGGAAGCGGGAGGTGAAACAAAAAGTCCTGATGGCTTTTCCACCAGTCTTCCGATTCCTTTGCAAAACAGTAAATCTTGTGAAGTTTATTTTCTTTGCAGCATCTGTGTTTTATAAGGGCTCTTTTAATTTGTTTTTACTCTGTCCAGTGGGGGATCCCCGCTCCTTCTTTTTTCTCTCCCTCCCCTTTGTGTTCGACCCTTTTTAGCCTTCCCTGCAGCCCATTTCTCTGTCTTTCTTCTCCTCCCTTCTGTTTTTTTCTCTCTCCCTCTCTTTCCTCCTCCTGTGAAAGTGAGTGTTTTAATAATGATACTTTGGGGAATTGGGATTGTAGAGCAGCTTTCTCCTCCTGCTCAGAAAGACTGGCCCCCTCCTCCCCTTCATTCTTCTTCCTCTCCCCTTCTTTAATCCCTCCCTCCTTTAACATGTTTGGGAAACTTGGACTATCAAGGAAAGAATCGTAGAATGTTGGGAAAGACGGATACAAAGCGTGCCGATATTGATCAGTTATCAAATAAATACTTAAAAGGCCTGGATTTTTAACATAATGGTGCCAGTAATACCCATGTTTCATAGTCAATAATAATAACAGCAACTGCTATTTTAAAAGTTTTTTATAGCAACTTTCGTGCAAAAATGCACCCCAAAGTACTTTGCCTTAAAGATCCAAAAAATGCCATAAAGGGAAAAAAGAAAGCATAATTACACTTATAATAAAACATAATGCTCATGAAACTAATACAGCTACCCGTAATTATAAGCCAACACCAAATTTATTATCTTTGAAATATGACAGGAGAGTTGCTATTGCAAGGGTCAGGGGAGGTGTAGGTCCAAAAAATCTGAAAGCAGCCTGTTCATATGTGAGCAGCAACAAGCAACAAGAAGCACTTGTCAGACATGCAGGCATGTCTGCCTGCATCTGTCTCTGTCTGGAAGTAGAAGTCATGATTTTATATATTATGTGTGTGTGTGTGTATATATATATATATAGTTAGATATGTGTGCAGCTGTATGTCATAAAAAATTGAAAAAAATAAGTACTTGGAATATTCAATAAATGGGTCTATCTCACACAAAACAAAAGAACAAAACAAAAAAAACCATGTCCATAAAGCATGTCTGCTCAGTGATTTGCCTAGATGAATAAATGACCTGATACACTGATACACCCACAGCTTTAAAGCAGTATGGTACTAAGCAGCTGGTATGAACGAAAGTGGCAGGACAGGTGCTCTCATGAGTATAGTGACTTTCCAACTTTAAGTTTTACTTGTTGCACCAAGACTAAAGATTGTTAAGAAATGCTGTGGACAAGTGATTAAAAGAAATATGCATGTAGTTTGTTTTTTCTAGGTTTGACAAGATGTGTATATAATAATGCTCTTACTTTGTATTCTGTGAAAGGAAAGCAGAGGTCAATTAATGCTTCCACATGTCCCAACAGCTTGCGAGGGTACGCTTGATGTGAATTTCACCCTCTGCTCAAGTCTGTGTGGGTCTGCAGAAGTCGCATGCAGCCCAAAATTTGTGGCTGCACGGATTGTCCGTACTGCAAGCGTATCAACTGCACATATGCCAGGAAAGCAAATGAAATAATAAATAAAGCAAATGATTATCAGGAGGAGAGACTGTACAAGAAGATTATAGACCATTATAACCATCATTTAAAATGTGTAGTTTAAGTAGACAGGATGTACACTACCATTCAAAAGTTTGGGGTCACCCAAATTCAATTTCATGTTCTTCGTGAAAACTCACACTTTTATCCATGTGCTAACATAACTGCACAAGGGTTTTCTAATCATCAATGAGCCTTTTAAAACCATTAGATGTGAGTGATGGTTGCTGGAAATGTTCCTCTGTACCCCTATGGAGATATTCCATTCAAAATCAGCCGTTTCCAGCAAGAATAGTCATTTACCACATTAACAATGTCTACTCTGGATTTATCATTCATTTAATGTTATCTTCGTTGAAAAAAAGCTGGTTTTCTTTGAAAAATAAGGACATTTCTAAGTGACTCCAGACTTTTGAACATAGTGTACATTTATCCTTGTCTTCCATTATGTTGCCTAAACTCAGTAGGAAGATCAGCTCCTCCATAAATTCTGCATTATAAGATCATAAATAAGCTATTAGTAACTGCTTCATCCTATAGATGTGCAAAGTCACAGCATTCCAAAAACATCCACAGAAACCTGTGTTTTTCTTTTTCTGATATGAGGGTAAATGTGTCTACAAGCAAAACCATGCATGCTTATTGCAGTACAAATAGAACCTTGTGCACGTGTGTTGTTGGCTTTTAAAGTCTACATTAGTCTTGTAAAAAACCAGCCTGCTAATGTTCAAAGTTTGACCAGTCAAGAGTAAACATCGTAACAGAGGACTTCTTTTCAGAGATCTTCTTTAGCCAAATACATCCCTGATTTCTAGGCCTTTGTCATTGTGTCAGCTTTCAGTAACCAGACCATCAACAAGGTATATACTGGTTTACCTGTTGCATCATATTTTTGAAATAAAAAACCTTCGATTACAAGAACTAGACAGCATATATGGGAATTCTGTCTAACAAGCCAGATAACCAGAAAATCCATTCCACCGTCACAGAACTTTCCTCAGCATGTTGAAAGCTGCCATTTTTCCATTCTGTGGGATTAAGCATGAATCCAGTTTGAACATGTATATACTTATTGGTATGTTTGTTTATGAAATCCTGTGATGAAACCTGCCGCACCCAGCTGTTAATCCCGAACATCAGTTTCAGTAACTGATTTATCATACAAATAACACTGCAGCAATTTTGCACCCTGCTGAGAGTTTGATTCTGTGGAACACTTGTTTAGCCGCTGCTGGGTTTTTATTACACACCGAAGCAACTGCCATTTACATTAAGAAAATTTTTTTTTTAATCTTTTGGCCATGAAAATGGGAAGCGAGCGAAAAACATATCAGCTTCTGTCCAAAAGTATCTTCAAAGCAAAGAGCCTAGACGAAAACATAAAAATATTCCCCTGCTGGGACATTGTAGCTTTCTTCCGTACACCACCTCCTGCTAGTCCTCTAACCTTCCATCTCACAGCTGCAATATCATCCTCAGGTCCAAGGTCTCTCCTAATTCCCAGAGCATCACTCAACATGTCACCTGCCTAACCTGCTGCCTCTTAACACTCCCCATCCCAGTTCCCCTTCAGTACAGCTTGCGTTTTTTTTTTTTTTTCCCCTCTGACTGAAACACTCTCCCTGGCAGAACAATTCAAATAAGACACAGTGTTTGCGTGGGCACACAGTCTTCAGCTTGTCCTTTCGCACATTGGCTCCACGTTGGAAGCCGCCTGCTTGTATTGGATGCAAATTGGGTATTAAGAGAGGGGAGAGAAACATGAGATAGCGTGACAGGGGAAGGCTGAGGAGAGAGAAACAGCGCGAAGGATAGAGAGAGAGGCTTAATGCGAGAAGAGAATGCAAATGCTGTTGAGACAGGGAGGGATGGATGGAGGAGAGCTGGGTGGATGGTTGGATTAGGGGAGAAAGAAAGGCGAGAGTCAGGTGTTGGTGTGACTTTTTGGCGGGGTGAGAGTTTTTCTGTGGACGACGGCGACAGAGCTGGATTTGCATTGATGGATCTTCTTTCCATGGGGATGTCATGTATCAGTGCTTGGGCACATCATGCCCCAGTCATTAATCAAATCATGGCCTCCATCTAGACCTGTCTGTCTGCCAGACGTTTCTCATCTGTCTGCCTCTCTCTCTCCTTGTCTCGCTCTTGTAGCCTCAGTCACCCTTTCTGGCTCCTCCGTCTGCTTTTTTTTTCTGCACCGAAATATTTCACTTTTATTTTTTTTAAATAATATATCTCACCTCTTGTTTAAAATGTGCACTAAGTCTATAAAGTTACAATTCATGACGGTGATGAAAGCAAAGATCAATTATTAGTTAGAGATAAGAGAAGTAGCTTGAAGCAGTGCTGTAGTAGTAATGATGCTGTAACGATGGTAGAAATAACCGCTGGTGGTGGTGACAAAGATGGCAGAACCACACTGATATTCAAACTAGATTTTGTGCTCTGTGGCTTCTGGCGTCTCTTTACCTTCAATCTGCCAGTAATCAGTAATATCGAGAGATAAATATAAAGCTAAAATCGTAAATCCATCCTGAGACAGAAAGCCTGTATTCACACAAACATAAAAACTACGTGTGCACAGTCTTTTCAAACACAATTCAGTTTTATACATTTCTTATATCTTTGTCAAATCATGCAGCTGTGCACAGGCCAGATTTCCTCCCACTGTTTGTCATAGGTAGGTGTAGACACACCCTTAATCAGTTGTTTGCATATGTCTGCTCTGCCACTTGGACTATGAAAATAACAGCGAAGTCAAAAGTCTTTTAACAGTGCCAAAGCAGACGGGGGCACACTATTCACAGCACCACAAGTGAGCATGATTTTTATTTAACATGGATCTGTGGACATGCACTCATGTATTCATTTAGTTTTTTCAAAAATGCATTAAAAACGGACATGAAAAAATGCTAAAAACACAATACATTTAACCCTCATGCTGCCTTAACATTCTCCCCTCTTCCTAAAGGTCAAAAACGACTCTCCTCCGGTGAGCCTCTGAAATAAAGCATCTTAACTGAATTTTCAACCTGAAATCTATTTTGCATGAAGAAACAAAGTGTCATGCATCACGCACTTTGTGAATGTCTGGATGTTTTTGCTCTTTGGAGGGCAGAAAGACTGTTTAATCAAAACCACTCGATTTTATTACATCTTAAATATTACAACTGTTTTTTTTTTGTTTTTTTTACTAAAGTAGAGATTTATCATCACTATTATTGCTGCTAAAGGCACTGCATAGGTGTAAACAGTATTTGTTTAGCAGGAGATAGTACTTCTATATTCTAAGAAAGTACCAGAAATGTACAGAAAGTAGCTTTAAATGCATTTTGTGAAGGGAAACAGGGTTAAAGAATAACAAGAGAGCATATTAGGGTGTGTAAAATAAACATCATGGAGGTCTCTGCAGGTTTCTAATTTTATTCAATTTAAAGGTAAAACAAACAACCGTGAAAATTATTGTTGAAACCAGACATTCTTTTTTGCTTGCATTTTATGCGATACACTTCAAAATGTAGCCTTTTTTATGTTTCTGTCTTTTAGGCAGTTGACACTAGAAAGTCATAGGTTTGGGTGCGTTCAAATTCATATGGATTATTTTCTTCTTTGATACATTAAACATCATCTTTTATCCTTCTGCAGCCCAAGAAGTTTCTGGGTGTTTTCTACTCCTGTCACATTTTTACTCACTGAGGTCTGCAAGTAGAGAGAACGTCAACTTTGTTTGTGCCGTGTAGCACAACTTTAATGCCATAAATCATATACAGTTAAGTTAATAAACAAATGGGATATGAATTTTTGTTCACAAAATGTAACATTGCTAACTGCTTTGTTTTCATCAGGGGACTGTTGGTCACAGCTGAGTCAGTCATGTCTTCTTAGTTGTAGATTTCTTTGCCTTTCATAGAATCCCATTCAAATGGTTTAATCTCTGCAAATTTTTAGAGATGTGTAGAAGAATTTTTTTTATTTAACATTAGATCTGGACAGTTTTCTTATAACACTACACATCACAAGTAGTGATTTGTTGCTCTGAGAAATGTCATTTTGACAGTTTTGAACAAAAAGATAACATTCCTTTTAAATCTGTTAACCTTTGCTTTGACATTTAACCCAACACCTTTTTTTGGTGTCCATTTCTGACGTATCATTTCAAGATTTCTTTGACAGAATAACACAAGAAAAAAACAAAAAACAAGATAAAGTGCACACAACGTGTCGCTTCTGGCCTTTAAAATCTCTGTTTTAAATATGTTCTCTTGTGAGAAAGCAGATCTTACAAGGAGTGAAGAATTTTCATCAATTTCTTTCCTTTTACCGTTCTGTACAAATGCGTGTTATATTCCACAGCACTAGTTGGACTACACTACCATTCAAAAGTTAGGAGTCACTTAGAAATTCCCTTATTCTTGAAAGAACTTTTTTTTTCAATGAAGATAACATTAAATGAATGATAAATCCAGTGTAGCCATTGTTAATGTGGTAAATGACTATTCTAGCTGTAAACGGCTGATTTTTAATGGAATATCTCCATAGGGGTACAGAGGAACATTTCCAGCAACCATCACTCCTGTGCTCTAATGCTACATTGTGTCAGCTAATGGTGTTGAAAGGCTCATTGATGACTAGAAAACCCTTGTGCAGTTATGTTAGCACATGGATAAAAGTGTGAGTTTTCATGGAAAACATGAAATTGCCTGGGTGACCCTAAACTTTTGAACGGTAGTATAATTATCTTATAAGTCATGATTTGCTTTGTAGAACCTTCTCTTGACAAATGTCCCTCTGTCCCCTCATACTTCATGTCATTCTGTCTGCAGCCCACCACTGCATACCCATCCACACGCCCAGCCTGTCTGTCTCTCAGCCGTCCAAGTAGCCTTTTCACGTATCATCTTCTGCCAGTGCGTGATCTCCCACTCATTCCACACTAACGTGTCTGGGCTGTGTGGGGGGTTATGACAAATCGGGACCCCTTGAGTGACAGCACGCCATGATGCTTTGGTCAACAGTGATCATCACCCCACCAGCCACACCTGTTCTCCAATCCATCGTGGCGCGTTTTTTTTAAGGGTGGGACTGATGACGAATAATGCAGTTGAGCAAAAGTGAAAGGTTCGTTTTGGATGAGGAAGCTAAATTCAGTGACACCCCCAGCCCTATTCCTTGCCCTTCGTTCCCCTCTTAGCTGAAGCACCATTCTGGCTTTTCAGGCAGCTTCCTGTACAGATTCTTTTTTTTTTCGTCATCCCTCCCCTCCTCCCTTCAACACAAAAGGTGGCTGCCCAGGCTCTAGGGGTGTTTTGAAATGTGAAGGGCTTTCAGGAGCTGCCCTGGTACAGGCCTCTGTTAGTTTGACCCAGAGAGGAGCAGTGGAAAATGAAGGACAGGTTTGTGTAATGGTCTCCTCTCCCCCTGCGAAGGTCATGCAGCATTGTTGGCCGGCGGAGGTCTAGAAGACAGGCCTTTGGAGGACCACAAAGCAGAGCTTTGGCAGGACTAATGAAACTCAGAGCTACACGTTAATGATCTAAAAGACTGGACCAAAACACTCAGCGGTCCCTTTCCGCTCGCATTCAGCCTCCTCTTCATCGCTCCTTCTAAATAATGACAAGGCACTCTGCTCCTCTACCTTTATTGTAACCTTTGATGTCCGCCTTGTTTTCTTTGTCTCCGTGCCCCCCTCCCTCCTTTTCATTCCTTTATGTTGCGTGGCTGTCACTCATCTATTAAGGCAACAAATGGAACAAGGAAAACATTCAGAGAGTGTATTGTGGTGTACCCACAGGTTTGCTCTTTATTTCTTTTGAAAGCACTTGAACTTGGAATTTTCCTTGGGTTGCTCATTGAATCAGCAGGATAGACTTTTTTTGTTGTAGCTATTGTCACAGGATTACAAACATGTTTGTTTGATAATCCACATTTCTAAAAGTTCAATCTCTCTATGTAACTGTTTAAATGCGATTGTGTCTTTTCTTATTGTACTAGTGGGTCTCCTTCCTTAAATGACCAAAACATATTGTTTAGCTGACTCTGCTTAGCTTAATGGCATGTAGCCGTGTAGATAGTTTGGATTTCATTTGTCCAGGTGTATTTGTGTCTCCACCTCTGTGTAATAGAGGTTATCATAACTTTGTTATGATTATTGCAGCGTTGATAAATGATGTTCACACTGAGGTCTGTCGTACTGAAGTAGCGCTGTAATTTTTGCTGTCCATATTTGAAAGCTGGGCAAACAAAGCCAAAATTATTATCACAAAGTCTTTGGACAAAGACTTTGAGCATGGATGGTTGATAGAGATGAGAAAATCAAGAGGGGCTGAATCAAAGGAGTGCTGAGTAACTGCTATTAAGCAAACACATTTTTCCCGATTTTTTTTAATGAAAACCTTTTTATGTGGTTAACAGCTCCAGAACAAACCAGTTTTGGAGTTGAGATTGGTTTGGCAAATTACCAGAATGAATTGATGAGGTGAAAAAAATGGCTAAAGAATATTAAATAAATAGATAAATAAACTGTATATTGGCAACCGTTTCTCAACGAAAATCTTGCCTGTCTGCCAGAGATTAACTCTGCCTGACTTCTAAAACAAATAGTACTGCCAGTAAGATGTAGGCTAACTGCATGTTAAGGTAAATAGTGAACTAGCAGCCTCTCTCTGCCTAATGTAGCTGGTTAAGGTCATTAGGCCTTTAAGAAGCCCTTTGACATGCCCTGATTATGTTTGGCTGGAGCTACATGGCCTGTGTGAGATGAGATGTGTTTCTCTGGATCATCTGTCTGTGTGGGTGTGTTTATGTGTTTGCCCATATGTGTGTGCATGTGTGTTGCGCCAGTGTGTAGGGCCTGTTGATTGGCCTTGATTAACAGACTGCCAGGCACTAGAAGCAGAGTCTTTGTAATGTAGCATCTTGAGCTGGTTATTTCCAATCATTCCACAGGAGGCCTTGAACCCATGCTTGTGTGTTTGTGTGTGTGAGGGACTGCATGTGGGAGGTGGTGATTCGCTCAAAAAAAAAAAAAAAAATACAATATTCAGACAAGGCAGAGAGAGGTGCAGCTTTTTCAGCAAGGTCTTCTGGTGGTCTAGTGTGCAGTTTGAAGTGAATGTCAGATGGTGTTTTTCATTTAATTCCACGTGAGTAATGTTGGGAATTTGCATCTGTAAAAAGCACTGAGCTGAAAAAGCACTGAAAAATGAATAATGTATTAAAGGTTGTACCAGCATTCACAATGTGATTCCTAGTGTTCTGCTACTATTACCTGGAATGGCTGTTGACTGACATGTTTTTCTGTCATGTACCGCTCCAAAATCTATGAAAAGACGTTTTCTCTGGCCTTGCTGTTCAGTGAACATCCAGTTCTGTTCACTAGAAACACTTTAAATAATCATGTGTCTCTGTGTTTTGCAGCCAAGCTGAGCTGCCAGGATTCGTACAACAACTTCACCAACAACAACATGGGGAACCCGCGGCTCACTCCACTGCCCAGCCTCACTGTGGTGCTGCCTCTGGCTCAGATCAAACAGCCCATGACCCTGGGGACCATCACCAAACGCACCGGGTAGGTATTACACACACACACACACACATAAACCTTCTCCACAGGAACTGCAGTTTATGAAGCACATATGTTTTACAGCTACAGTATAAAATGATCCCATTGCCTCATTATCACAGAATCCATAACTTAGCACAGGAGTGGCTTTCTTTGTCATCCTGCTTTAAAGTCATAAATAGATTACTGTACACTTAAATGTCTTTATTGCCTTGTATACTGTGTGTATTTAGAAATTAACTGTTTATCGCACACTTTCAGACAATTTTCAGGAGATATACATTGTGTTTGTTAACCCTCTAAACTTCAATCAATCTCTCATTTTACAGCTTCCGTCACAGTTTTTTTGTCACTGTGGGGAAAAAAAAACGCTGAAATCAACATGTGTGCTACAGCATTTTTTTAGTGCTTACCAGTGTTACCAGTTGTACAGCTGTTCCTGGAAAAACAAATATCTGAGTGCCATAGATATTTAACTGCTTACATTTTAATTAGTTTCCATATCATGATATGTGCTCTATGTAAGCACAGTTCAATTCAGCCTAATTGACAAAAGTCACTGATTTCTTGTCTTTCATGGATTCATGATTGTAAGTAGGAACACGGATTTTTTTTAATTTTTTTTTTTTTTTTTTTTGCAGAATCTAGATAGAGCAAAGGATTTATTTTGGTCAAAATTTAAAAAATGACACGTAGAATAATATATGTGTGTGTGTGTGTGTGTGTGTGTGTGTGTGTGTGTACGTACATATATTTCACTCTCCACTTTCACTTTTCACTGAAGTCATTTTCACAATGAACTGCCTTTTATAAAAAAAAACAGCGCAGCTCCAATTCAGCACAGAGTACATAACTGAAACCTTTACAATATTCTGTCTCCAGGGGGGTTGAGTGTAAAAGGATTATTGGCAGCCTCACAAGCTCTACTAAATTTACAGTTTGGCCATTGTCGAGGAAAATTTAAATCACACTGTATTACGTTTTTAACTTCAGTCTGCGATCGGCTGTCTCTTCCCATTAATCACGTTATAAAAACAGTGTATTGTGTCAGCAGTAGCCCTGCGTAGGCCAAAGCCTTTCCTCTCACACATCCAGCTGATGCTCATGGACGTCTTTTGTCTCAGGCCACCATTTTTTTTGCATAGGGTAATGAAGCACAGCGCACGTTCTGTGGGCTATTTAGAAGACAGAAAAAACATCCTGGACTGCAAGAAAATAAATAAAACCCTGCGAACAATTTAAAATGATATTCAAGCTGTATTTAAAGCAGTGTAATCCTGATAGCTTTGAGTATATAAACAAGTGCAGTTGTGAAAGTGAAACAGCTCTGCTCTCATGCACCTCTGTCTTTTTTTGCATCTGGATCTTTGCCACGCATTGAAATTATGTAGTTTTAAGACCATCAACAACTACAGGCCTTTGCTAAGTGCATTTACATACAGTACAGGTGGCTCCGCAAATATGGGCCAATTTTAATATTTTCATTTAAATGTAATTTTCATGCCCTGTTTGAATGGGAAATGCTATAATGATTCAAACAGACGGCGAGGGATTTATTTCCTCGGGATATTTGATAAGTGAGCTTTGAGGATGAAAATAGAGACCTGATCCTGCGGTCAACATAAACAACATCAGGCCATTTTCCAAATCATTAAGATGACCTGCAAAGTTAATTTGCTTTGTAAAAATGATTATTGCATGTGGACGACTGTGGTGTCCTGCACTGGGATGATTATGGTGATGTCCTGGCACTAGTGGTTTGCATTTGGCTTTGCTGTAATATTTAACATCAAATGAGGATGGCTAGATTTAATTCAGGTCCTTAGAAAAATTCAGAGAGGGCTTTTTTATTGTTATGTTTTTTGTTTATTTGTTTTTTAATTTACGAAAGATTATGTTTCCAACTTGGGTCTTCTCTTCTGTCTCTTTTGCTTTAATGTTTCACATTTTTTTCCAATGGTATTTCTTTCTTCATAATTTACTAGAAGCTCATTGCTACTTATCACACATTGCTGCAGTGACTGTATTTGTGTCTTTCTTTGGTACTGTCTTATCTGTGCTGTTCTTCTACTGATTTGCTGTTAAACAGTAATGAGTTCTTAAATCTTTTAATTTATTTATTTATTGCTTATTCTTGTAGTGTCACACCTCCAATGTATTTTTTTGTCACTTAGTTTAGTTTGTGCTGTGAAATAGAAGTATTTTCAGTATGAATGCCAATGTGGTACTTGTATTTTGATACCAAAACAATACATTATTTGATACCCAACTTTGAAAAGTATATAGTAAACAATGGATTCAAATCAAGAACAATATGATCAAAGTTTAATGACTACAGACACGATGTGGCCAGTAGTTGCCTTAGCTTCTTTCTTTGCCTTTCTGTTCGTTGATTTTGGGCTGGCCTGTTTCTGTTCATTCATAACAGAACTGAAACATTACATGTATCAGTAGCTAGAATAATAGCCAGAGAATATTCCCTCAAAAATCCTTGAACATTGTTTAAGACTGTTTTATTCAGTGCATGTAAAAGCCTTTGTTAACTTACAGAAGGGTGAATCACAGCAAATCAGAAACAATTAATGAGAAATAGTCTGTGGATACTGTTGTCAGATCAGATAGAGGGTTCTGGGGTTCTACAGTGCTGGGCTTATTGTGTTTTTGGCAGCAAATTCTAATAATATGTCCAACCCTTTCATATTAGTGAGGCCAGACTGGATATTGAGCATACCTCTCAGGATACAGACTGCAGTGTCCCTTTATCAACCTCCACAATTACCAAGGCAATAACCCATGAACAAAATAAGACTTAAAGGTAGGGCTGAGCAATACTTAAAATAATAATAATAATAATTAATTAAAAAAAACCATATATGTGTGTGTGTGTGTGTGTGTGTGTGTGTGTGTGTGTGTGTGTGTGTGTGTGTGTGTGTGTGTGTGTGTGTATTTTTTTAATGAAGAACACTTAGGTCCATTTATGAAGGTAAATAGATAATATTGTTAATGTTAACAACAATAATAAGGACATCAGAATGATTTCAGATTGATGCAAATTCAATAAAATCAAGTGAAACCACGAGGTGCAAGGAGGGTGCAGGGAGGGTGCAGGGGTAAAACTGCTACACTATGATGAGGTTAAGGTTCTAAGCAGCTGGGCTGGACCGGGTATCACCTGGAGGGCCTCTTGTGATGGCTGCTGCTCTCACCCCGTCCTCAAGTCAATCAGCCGTCACAGCAGGCCGCCTGACATGTCGCTTAGGTGGAGGTGGTGGTAGAAGAACAGTAAAAATGATGTGAAGAAAGAAGATAGAGCTCTGTTATCAGTGGATATGATGGGCTGTTGTGAGACAGGGATAAAACACACTTAGGTTTTTTTCATGCAGCCTTGCTTTGCATTTTCATTGTGGGTTTTCATGGAGGTTTGCATTTAATTGTATGTGAAAAAAATTAGTTTTAGCAGCGTACACTGGCAAATCCGTGCAGTTAGGAACATGCCACATGGTGCAATATTCTGGATCACTGATGTGGTTTAATAGTTTGAGGAACAATAGAGCTCTTTTATCAAAGTATTGACAGCCTTATCCTTAATTAGTTTCACTGTGTGAAAACTGTGCAACTATTTAACATATTTCACTTGAAACACTTCCAGCAGCTGCATTGGCTCTGTAGAATGTTATCAAAACCTGGTAGAATGCCTCAGTAGTCCTTTATCCAACCATTCAGTACAGAGGAGGCGTCAGTAGTAATGCATCAGGACATGGAGCTGTGCAGCCTGCTCCTGCATGCGAACGGCTGCACCAATACACCACACCAACACACACACATGCACACACACAAACACACACGGAGTGAGGCAGCAGGTTTTGCCCCTAGAGTAGGGGGTGATATCATATGCTTTCACGCTATACTTGCACAGGAGTACCCAGGCACCATCTGTCTGTCTGTGCAGCCAGACCCTCTCCCTTTTGTGTGTGTGTGTGTGTGTGTGAGAGAGAGAGAGAGAGAGAGAGAGAGAAGCGTCCGGCAGCTGTATTTACACCTGTATGAGCAGATCCCTGTTGGCAGGACAGCAGAGGAACACACCAGCTGCTTAACCTACATTCCCTACCAAGCTGTCTTTGTGTGCACTGTGCCATAGCACACAAACACACATATACACACATTGATTAAGTCTTTGCCCCTTTGTGTGACCAGACTCACTGCAGGGATGCCTTCATAGACCCTGACACACTTACAGACCACCAATGTGCAAAATAAGCTGCTGTTGGTCTTCAGAGGACTCAAGTTTTTAACATCAAAGAAAAGCTTCACCTTCAAGTTCACACGGAGCCCCCTCCTTTCTCTTCATTTAGATTTTGATGCTTCCCAAAGTGCGGAAATAGCTTTGGATGTGGCTCAGCATCCGCCTGATAACCCCCCTCTAGACAAGGCCAGGGCAGGGAGTCAAGGAACATAGCCAAACTTCTGTTTGTCCTCAGTCTTCTAGAAATCCCGAACAAGGAGAGGTGTGTCATCTCTGACACAGCTTCTTGTTTCCCTTCAGCTAAATTTGGTAAAGGGTTTTACCCAGATGAATTAAATCGGTATAAAATCAAGAGATTCTCTTTTGGTGAAATGTCACAGTCACAGCTTAATCTGTGAACAAGATTAAGAGAGAAATATTCTCAGGCAGCTCTACTTGTCCCTACACTAACCAGCGTTCTGTGAGGATAGATTTAACTTGTCAAAATGCCTGTCAGGGTCAAATTTGGGATTTGCAAGCAAAGTATTGCACACTTATCCCATCTACACAATGTCTGACTTTAACAGAGACAAATGAAAATCCACATGGAAAGATTGTCACACGCAAAACAAAAACACCGCCCTCGACTAAATCCCACTGATGACATTTTCAAGCAAATGCAGACAGAGTGCAGGCAGGGTAGCAAGAAAGCCAACAGCAAAAGAACAAATGAGACCCAGTGACCTGCCGCAGATGTGCCCTCAGATTACTGTAATACGTATGTAAGAGGCAGCCCAGTACTAGAGCCATTGTCTTATCGAGCCAGGGCTAGAAAGAGGCTTTAAGAATGCAATGCCCAGCACCACATGGCAGCAAGGCTAAACCATTTGCACAAATCACCTCACTTCCCTCCCTTTTTAATGGCCCAGGCGGAGCTGCTATTAGGGCCAACGGGTTAAGAGATGAATGTGTGAACGATTATTCTCTGGGAGTGGGGTCGTCGCCCTCACAGGTCGATTGCACTCGCGCGCGTGCTCTCTCTCTCTCTCTCTCTCTCTCTCTCTCTCTCTCTCTCTCTCTCTCTCTCTCTCGCTCTCTCTCTCTCTCTCGCTCTCTCTCTCTCTCTCCTGCCCGTGTTCCTTTCTCTCTGCCTTCCTTCAGTAACTCTCACTCTCTTACAGCCCTTTTACTTCACTGGCCCATATTTAACTCATGTGCCCAAGATACTGGTGACCTGTGCACAACTCTTTTCCACCAAACTTGCTGGATCAGGCGGTGTGTCACATACTCTAACTGGGCCTTCTTTGTCTACACTGAGGGCAAAACTGTTTACTGCCAGCTCAACACGGCGGACCATTTTTGCAGCCTGACTTCATGCCTTTGTTATATTGTAAGCAGTATGCAGTTTTCACATTTTGATTTGTAACACTAAAGGATAGGTCTGGGATTTTTGAAAGTCTGTCTAAAAACAATAATAATCAGAATCAGAATCAGTTTTATTGCCAAGTAGGTTTTTACACTTACAAGGAATTTTCTCTGGTGCTCTTGGTGCAAGTACAGATAAAATAAAATGAAATAGTAAGTAAAGAGATGTAGGAAATATGGATAAAATAGACAAGGTATATACAGTTACTATGCAGTAGTAGTTAATATAGTTAACAGAGCTGATTTGCAGTGGCACGGGCAGTGTTTATCAGCGATGCAGCAGAGTGGAAGAAGCTGTTCTTGTGGCGAGAGGTTTTAGTCCTGACGTAGCTTGGAAAATCCAAACTGAATCTCCATGTAATCTCCTATCTCCATGTTAGGAGATACAGGAGAATCAGTTTGGCATTGGGCGAATTGAATCGCGTTTCCCTCCCGGGAAAGTTTGGTACGACCAATCATAGCACGGGAGGCGGGAGTTAATGCTGCGTCATCTTCCGACGATGAGGAGGCAGTGGATGGCTCATTACTTTCGGCTTCTTGCCATTGTTTGAACAGAGGAAAATCACGTTCCAAACGTGTGAGTAAATTTAAGCAACTTTTACACGTACGCACCGACTTGGTTTGGCTCCGATTTAAAGTTATTCCTAACACCGCTAATCGTTCGGAAGGAGTCTTTTGTTGCGTAGCCTTTTCAAAAATAAGTGTTGTACTTGAGAGTACCCCACGTGTTCGCAGATTTTTGTGACAAAAACGGCAGTAATCATTCACCACAACGCTTTCTCGACTGCATCCGTGTTATGCTGGTTGGTTCTTTCTCGTTCAAGCTGCATTCGTTAGCCCCTCTTTTTTGAAATCGTCTCCTATCATCACAATGCCAGACTGCCTTTATTTGTATTTATATTAATACATAAATAAAGTCAGTCTGGATTTTCCAGGCAAGTCCTGATGGACCGCAGCCTCCTGCCTGAGGGGAGGGGTTCAAAAAGTTTGTGTCCAGGGTGAGAGGGGTCGGCCAAGATCTTGGTTGCACACCTTAAAGTCCTAGAGGTGTACAGATCCTGGAGGGATGGCAGGTTACATCTGATCACCTTCTCAGCAGAGCGGATGATGCGCTCCAGCCTGCTCTTGTCCCGAGCGGCGGCTGCAGGGTACCAGACGTTGATGGAGGAGGAGAGGATGGACTCTATGATGGCTGTGTAGAAGTGCACCATCATAGTCTTTGGCAGGTTGAACTTCTTCAGCTGCCTCAGGAAGTACATCCTCTGCTGTGCCTTTTTGGTTATGGAGGTGATGTTCATCTCCCACTTCAGGTCCTGGGAGATGATGGATCCCAAAAAGCGGAAAGACTCCACGGTGAGCACTATGGAGTCAGAGAGCTTGATGGGAGCTGGGGGGGCTGTGTTCCTTCTGAAGTCCACCACCATCTCCACTGTCTTCTGGGCGTTGAGCTTCAGGTTGTTCCTGCTGCACCAGGTCACCAGGTTGTCTACCTCCAGTCTGTAAGCAGACTCATCCCCATCAGAGATGAGTCCGATGAGGGTGGTGTCATCTGCAAACTTCAGGAGTTTGATGGACTTGTGCCTGGAGGTGCAGCTGTTGGTGTACAGAGAGAACAGCAGTGGGGAAAGTACACAGCCTTGAGGGGAGCCAGTGCTTATGGTCCTGGTCTCGGAGACTAGCTTTCCCAGCTTCACATGCTGCTTCCTGTCAGACAGAAAGTCTGTGATCCATCTGCAGGTGGAGGCAGGCACGCTCAGCTGGAGGAGCTTGTCCTGGAGCAGGGCAGGGATGACTGTATTAAAAGCAGAGCTGAAATCCACAAACAGGATCCTGGCGTAGGTTCCTGCTGAGTCCAGGTGCCGCAGAATGAAGTGGAGAGCCAGGTTGATGGCGTCGTCTACAGACCTTTTGGCTCTGTAGGCGAACTGCAGGGGGTCCAGAAGAGGGTCTGTGATGGCTTTTAAGTGGGGAAGCACAAGGCGCTCAAAAGACTTCATCAGCACAGAGGTCAGAGCGACAGGTCTGTAATCATTAAGTCCAGTGGGTCTTGGCTTCTTCGGGACAGGGATGTTGGTGGAGATCTTGAAACAGGCTGGAATGTGGCATGTCTCCAGTGGTTCATTAAAGATGTCAGTGAAAACTGGAGACAGTTGATCAGCACAGTGTTTCAGGGTGGAGGGGGAGACAGAGTCAGGTCCTGCTGCTTTGCGGGGGTTCTGCCTCTTGAATAGCCTGTTAACGCAATCATATGTACATGAAAATAGCTTTTAGTCACTGTAACTGTTCCCGCTCTATACTGGGCTTGACTTTTTTTTTTCCCCCAGAATGCGACTATGCAGTAGGTGAGTTTGATATAGTTTGGTTTTGACATAGTTCTGACTGCTGAAGCAGTCAGACATAGCTCAATAAAGTCATTATCTTTCAAAGTTACAGTCAGATTAATAAAGACTTCAGTCTTTTTACTTTCATTCAGAGGTGTGACCAACAGAGCTTTATGCTTTGTTGTAGTAGTAGTACTGACTACAAACGCCTGAAAAAATCTTAGAAATTTTATATTTTTTAATATACCAACACATCGTATGGTTTACACCAGTTGTTCATGATAATAAAATGCTAAAGAATCAGCCACATAAATTTTTGTCAGTTGCTCTACTCTACTACAGTGTTTCTCTTTTCCAGTTTTAAGAGAAATGTAACCAGTAAATAAAAGCATGTGTTTCCAAAAGTCTCATTTTTAGGGAACCTCCAGAGTAGTGTTGAAGCTAGGTGTACACTTAGCAAAAGTTAAGCTTTTAAAATGAAAATGTATTAGTGTGGTTTTCGCCTTAGACCACTAAATTTATACTTTATCCACTCCAGGAAATTGCTTGTCCCAGCTGTGTTTAGGTTGAACGTAGAGAAGGTCAGGTGCTGCCAACAATGCTTACAAAACTAAAACTGTGTCTTCTGTTGTCACTATTTGAGTTGTGGTCTATCCTTCACACTTGTGTGTGCAAAGTGAAAGGATGAGAATATCGGATCAATAAATCTGCTTTTCACAATGGCATGTATCAGATGGGGTCATTAGTTAATCGCATTTCACTTTGCAGCCAACATAAAAATGCTACTCATCTGATGCTACTCTTGTAAGCAGTGGGAACATGGGTTATGTTGCAAACATACATTTTCTTCTCGCATTTTACTCCAATTGTCCATTGTGTTCATGGTTCAAAATTTCCACTCTAGATCTTTCTATAGTTCATGGAAAACATTCTCAAGACTGAGAGTCTTTCAGCATTTTGCTACTCCTAATATGTTGCTATCCATTATTATGTCCTTTTCATGTATAGATGTCCATAGTGTATT